>NC_080187.1:180530075-180677575 GCF_030028045.1 Hippopotamus amphibius kiboko
AACTCTACTGCCAACCCTCTAATCGTCAATCAGCCAGGGCAGTTTAGTGGAAATGGCCTAAGTCCTGCCTCAACAGATCACTACTATACACTGTTTCAGACTTGTCAGTTCCAGTCTCCTTTATTGGATCTTTGGAGCCAAAGAGATCCAGGTTTAAAATTTGGTCAAGCACGTCATATCTGTGTGATGTCAGACAAAAGGCTTCACTTCCATGTGACTTAGTTCCCGATAATGCCTAACATGAAGAGCTGGCAGAATATGAAAAGTAATGAAGATGCATTTCAAGTGTCTGGGATATAGCACATCTCACAAAAGCATAGCTAGAAACTACTACTCCCCAGCCATCAGCAAAGCCTTCACTCCATGTCCATTAACTGACTATAATGCTTTGGACTCCAGACTGGTATGGTAGATGTCCTATTGCTCAAAGCATATGAATATGGAACTATTATATTAATTAAATTTCTCCATTGCTGTGAGTAGCTATCATGGCTAAAATGTTGTGCTGGATTTTTCACACTCAGTAAAATTGGTCCTATATCCTTGAATACGTATCTATTTATAGATTTATGTAGACTATAGATATAGATGGAGAGAGAACAAACCGTTGTTAATATGTAATGACATGTATATATATGTATGTTTCTGTATTTATAGGTATAAATAATTAACTCACTTCTGCTTTATATAGGTTGTTGAAGAAAACATGCAGTTTTACTACTCCTACAACACAATACATTTATTGACTCATCTTGGTGAGTAGATGGATAGTAGCAAAGAGTTAAGAGTGAGAAAAGGGGCAGAAGAAATAAAATTAAGAAGTGAAATCTATTCTGAAAACCCTGTGATTGCCCATCAGTGAAGTCATTTTGGAAAAATAGCCTGTGGGTAAAATTGTAAACACCATATGTTTTTGAGAATTGAAGTGTTGTCTAAGAAAATCACTGAAAATAAAAAAACTTTAATCCCAAGATTATTTTGAGTTGGCAGATATAGTCGTAATATTAATAACCCTTTTCCTTTAACATCTTGCTGGTCCCACAAATAGTTATTTATATTAACTAAAATGAAGGCTACAAAGAATATATGTCTTTACTGAACTTTATAAATTCCATACTTATTGGGAAAGAAGGAGCTTCTAAGGAAAAAAAGCTGTATTTTTTTGGTGTTACTATCATTAACTCACTCTGACCTTTCTGTGTCTGAGATTTCTCACACAAACCCAGACAAAATGGTGCTATTTGTCCTCTAAGTTCAATAAAAAACAATAGTTATAAATAGGAGTTGATACTGTAAAATAAAAATCATTACACCTCCAAAAGTAGATCCTATTTTTCACTTTGTTTCCTCAATGATTCTTAAAAAGAAATGTAAACAGTATCATAGATAAATGCAAACTTCAAGATCATTTTGTAGCACTAGTATTGAATCACAGTAGCACCCTTCACGATTGGGTGTAAAGGCAGTAGAAAGGAGATGGCTGTCATGATACACATCAATGTTTGATTAGATAGATATAATATTTGTAATAAAGCATGTCCTAACACTGCACCTGAGGAAGAACCTCAGAAGAAATAATAGAGAATCCAGAATGCATTTTCACAGTGTTAGCATGTACATCAGTCAACCCTCACATGGTCTGGGAGTTGTATAAATTTTCATGCATCACTCTGAGTAAGTTTATCAGTTGTGATGCTTTCAGCTACTGAACAACAACAGATTTATCAAACGAATTCATCTGCAATTTAATGAGGATATAAAAATGCTTAACAAAAAGTGGTTTAATACGAGTTAATACAGACTTACATGAACAATCATTTCCCGTTAATGCCTATTAATCAAACAAATAGAACTCCGACAAATAGAACCTCTGTGTGATTTGGGCAAGTCCTTCAACCACTCTGATCTCTAGTAACTTCATGCAGAGGGCATGGATTGGTTGATTGCCAGTGCTCTTCTAACACTAAAGCTTTTGGACTATTGTTTAGTATATTTGCTTTCATAAGTTAAATTCATTTTTAGAGTAGAATTATATTGAACTAGGAAGTTTAAAAATGATGCAATGTCTTTTGGCAAGTTTTGGAAATTTTTTTCCTGAATTATTTGCATTCTTCCTCTCATATTTGCCCACTCGCTTATTTATATAACCAGACAATACATAAGTCCTTTTTCTCCTATTACTTAATTTAGGAATAACATATATTTCCGCACTTTTTATTATATTTCTTTCCTCTCTTTCCACTCCGTTAGAAACTAAGCTCTTTGAGACAAGATCTATGCCTATTTCTTTTTTGTATTTTTCACTGTACTTAGCAAAGTGCTTTGCTCATAAGATACGTTCATTAAATTTTTTTAATAAATTAAAGTTGCCTAAGGGTACCAATTTAGTGTGAGCTCTGGTGCCTGTCTCTCCCAGCCACTACCACAGTTACTGAGGCTGAGGATATGACATAATCTGAAATCCAGATTGGAGAATTTCTCCTCTCATCTTTATTCCATTGCTCTAAGCCATTTCAGAAATTAACTACTCTTGCTTTTTTAGCCTCCTGGCTTTGAGAATTGGTTCACCCTCCTTGTTTTGTTCCATTTAGCTTTGGCAACTATTCCCAGACTGTTTACCTTGTGTACTGACCTTGGAAACCCCTAAGGTTTGCCTCTGCTAATTGTCTCCGCCTGCTTTGGCTCCAAATTCAAAATCATTGCCCAGAGCAGGCCTCTGAGACACCACCTGCCCCATCACATGGAAAGGAGATCATATTTGATTTCTTTGGACAACATCCATCTTATCAGGTTCATCCAAAACTCAGATTTGTTTGTAATGAGCACTTGAAACTCAGACTTCAATACTGTTTAAAAGTTTCTAGCTGTGAAGATGAAGAGAACACTCATTTCGTTCCAATAACAAATGCCAACATTGAAATAAAGCCGTAGAGGAATAGATGCACTTCTTGATAGGATATGTGAAGAATGTGGAAAAATGATTAAGAATTAAGAAAGATAAAATATAACTGAATTATAGGATCTGGGAGTTAAAAAAGAACTCCAGAGTTTTAAATAAATAGGAGTTCTTATAAAACTCTTCATGCAACATAAACCTTCTCTATATAATATTTCTGATACATGATCATTTAAACTGTGTTTTAATATTTCCAGGAATAAAGAGCTAAGTAAGCCAATATCTTGGGAATTCTATACTAACTGGAAATTTACATTTAGTAATTTCCACCATTTGTTACTAGTTCAATCCTTCAAAACCACCAAAAAAGACTTGGTGACCATGACAGTCCCCGCTACCATCATGACCTGTGTGTGTGTGTGTGTGTGTGTGTGTGTGTGTATTCAATCTAATCATAGAAGCTTTCTACTTATTAGCACTGTGGCAAGTACTTTACATATATTATCTCATCATAATTTATGAAGTTATTATTAATTTCACTGTGGGTTCCTGTTTAACTTTTCAGAGCATGAGATCTACCATGTACTAATAAGGTGGCCTTTAAGCTTGAATTTTAAAATGAGGATGTTAATACACACCTCATATAGCGGTTGTGGGGCTTAAGTGAATTAAAGTTTGTTGTAAGGATTAAGTTAGGTAAAGTATGAAAAGCACAGGATTTTCAACAAACTGTGATTGTCATTAGCCATCAGGATTAACTGCTTTCAGGCCAAGCATCTTCAGTCTACTACTTCTACAACTGATTTTAAAATATTCATATAATTATAAAAAATAATATATATTCAGTATAAATATTGAGACAAAAAGCAGAACTAAGAGACAGTGTGTATTAGAAAGACAAAGATAGTATTTGGTGTGTATTTGTTCAATTATTTATTTAGATTAAGACATCCTATTTGTATTCTGGGGTTTTAGCATTAATACACCAGCATCTTAGAATGTTGTTCGAAACTGTGTCTCTTCAGAAGTTTCATTTTGATGAATGCATGATATTCCATCAAGTGAATATATCGTGATTATAGTAACTAATTTCCTCATTTGAACATTTGCTTATGTTACAAAGTTCACTATTATAAACAACTGTATAACAAGCATGTTTATTGATAAATATCGCTCTGTTTTCAATTTTTGTTAGGGTAGAGCTCAGATTTTTTTTTAAAAAAAGAGATAATCCTGATATATATACTTCCAGTTGATATTGTTAACCAAAATGCAAGACTAAATATTTATATATCTTACATTGTATGTGAGTGTGACTATTAAACTTCACTGTGTTGATTTTGTCCCATATTGATTTGATGGGTCCAGTGTTTTCTTGTATATCTCTCAATTCGGCATCTTCTACAAACACAATGTATCTAAGTTTTTGTTCAAATTATTTCTATGAACTTTGAGGGAAAAGTATGTAGCATAGACATTTTTGACATGTCCCTGGAGATATCATCTCCAGGTTGATATTGGTCTATTAATCAAAATTCTGGAAACATTATTTAAATAGCTAAAAATTTACTAACTATATCATCTTTTAGTCCAAATGTCTCTATATCATCAACAAGATGGTAAAATTCCTCCTAAAATATGCTATTGAAAGGCATACTCATTTTTATATGAATTCAAACAATTATATGGCATTTGAAACTATATATGGAAATTTTAGATGCAAACCATTTTAACATAGCTGTTAGTAGATAATATGAAGTAATCAACCTGTCTCATTTCTACTGTCTAGACATTTATCCATACAATATTTGGAGAACACTTATTAGGGACTTTGCCCTGTGTCTCATGTATATTTCTGAATAGAAAAAAATAATAATAACTTTGCCTGAAAAAGCAGGTTTATTGTTGTAAAAGTAAAGGCATAGAAAATTATTGTTTGATAACTTGTTTTTTAAACATAAAAGCATGAGTGATTGGATGGATGGATGGATAGATGAATGGATAGATGGATGAATGAAAGATAATGTCTAAAATATTTACAGTATCTTTAAGTTTTTTCAACAGTAAATTGTCATGCATTCATTGAGTTTTACTTGTGGGTTGACAGGCAAGTCTTATCAAAGTACATTTTTGCTAAAAGAATCAGCTCTCATCAGTTAGTTCTGAATACTAGCTAAAGGCAGCATTGTCTTGTTCCAATGCTTAATAACTTAAATGTTTCAATGGATAGACTGCGCTCTCTGCAAATATAATTTCTGACATGGCAAAAAAAATTAAGTGAAATTAGATTTTAGATACCAGCTTATCACTAAAATATTGTTTATTCCCTTTCAAACCACTACCCCAAAAAATGAATTTTAAAAAATTACTCATCTTTTCCTTTGACAGATAAAACAAGCCTGACGAAATTAAAGGGGTCTTTTCACCCTACCCAGAGAGGCGTTGTTCTGGGTTCCCGTCATAACTTAAAGGGCAAATTTACAATGTCCAGAGCCCTTGACGTCCTGCAAATGAAGGAAGAAGATGTCCTCAAATTCCTTGCAGCAGGAACCCACTCAGATAACCTTGATTCCCAAATGGAACAGTCATTTACAAAAGGAAAAATGACGGTATTACCTCATTAATCTGGAGAGAACCTGGGAGAAGCTTCTGTTGGCGGCTGGTGCCACTGTTGCCATTGAAAACCGTGCTGAGGTCAGCGTCACGTCCTCTAGGAATGCGACCCCCCGAGCTGTGCTGAAGTTTGCCGCTGCCACTGGAGCCACTCCTGTGGTAGGCTCTCCACGCCTAGAACCTTCCCTAACTGGATCTACGCAGCCTTCTGGGAACCGCAACTTCCGGTGGGTACTGACCCCAGGACAACCGTCAGCCGCTCACAAAGGCATCTTACTTAACCTCCTCACTGTGTCACACAGACTCTCCTCTGCACTGTGTGGACGTCGCCATCCATGCCACAACTCAGCAGCTCGGACGTGCTGGTTGCTGGGACAGGAAGTTCTGAGCATGTGCAACAGCGTCTTGGTGAGCACCTGTGAGAGGCCACACCTGATCCCTACTGCTACGCAAATCCTGTAAAAGTAGAAAAGGAAGAGCAGGCTCTGCTGAAAAGGCTGTGACCAAGGAGGGATTTCAGAGTGAATGGACTGTTCTCACGGAAGGTCGCTGGCTGGTCTGAAGGCACAGGTGCCCTCCGTGCCCATCCAGCAGTTCCCTGATGAAGACTGGACCTCAGCCCACCACTGAGGACTGGTCCACAGCCCCACCGCTCAGGCCACTGAATAGGTAGGAACCACCACTGTGTGGCCTTCTTAAACAGAAAATGGAAATAGATAGATGAAAAATAGACAGTTTCTATTAAAGAAAGAAGGAAAAAGAAAGAGAAAAAAAGAAAGGAAGGAAGAAAGAGATCAAAAGGCATCTTCCTTACTTTTCCAATGTTTGGAAACATAACCTCCTTATCCAGTATTTACAGGAACTATGCAATATTTCTGATTCCTGTATCTAATTTTTATTTGTCTTCATTTTAATTTTGCTTTAGTGTTTATCTAAAAGTTAAGGTTTCCTATAAATTGTCTCCAACACAGTGTATCATGAAAAGTATTCTAAAAAGAAAAAAAAATGTAATTTGGCTTAGGTAATTATAGTTAGAGGTACCACCTCATTTTTTAAAGTATATTGAAATGATGAAGTAGTTGAAACCCACTAGACAACCATCTGAGGCTTTGTTTATGGGCTCTATTTAGATGACTAGGAGATTGTAAAGTTATGCAAAACAAAGGCAGATTCTTTAGCTGTTATTTTCTTCAACAGTAGCAATGTCCATGTTATCTGTAACAGACTAAATGAGCATTTACATAAGTAGAAGAAACTGTATATGAAAAACAGAAGAAAAGTTAAGGTAAGAAACTGTATTGAGCACCTATCATGTGCCTGCATTTACATAGTATGATTCAATGAAAGCAATATTTAAAATTCTAATCAAACTCCTCTTAAATCAGAACTATGATAGCATCGAGTGAAAAATGCAGATTGTTTTTGACCCTCCTTTCCTTCATTGTAACCCTTCTCTACTCCTTGCTTTTCTTTGCCTCTTCTTTTTATTTAAAAAAATTTATTGTGCATTTATTTTGTCCCTGGTATTTTGCTGTGACCATTTGCTAATCTCTGGTAAGGGAAACTAGTGAAAATGAAATATGAATAGTATTAGAAAAGAATATATTATTCATTAGGTTGATAAAATTTATTAGTCATGCTGAAGGAAACCTTAATGGGAACAAAGAATAAGAAAATAAGTTTCTTAACAAAATTTTAAAACGTGGTGACAGATAGATATAGATAGATCTTACATCTAAAATAGAAACTAAGTTTAGAGGCATGTCAATTAAATATAGGAAGAACAGCACCAAATGACATCTGATGTTTTCATTTAACATCATTCTTGAAATTTTTGGCTAATTTCAAGAAGATATAAAGCAGTAACAAGAGATTTACTATTACATAATACAAGACAAAATTTTGATAATTTACAGTTGATATGGTTGTATACCTAGAATCTCACTACACAGGACACTCAACACAAAGCATTAGAATTAATGAGAGCTCAATAAAATGACCAAATATAAGATTTTTTTTCAGCTGTTTGTTTTGGAAACTTTTACACCTACAAAAAAATTTGCCAGAATAGTACAATGAACATCTGCATTTTTTTAAACCAAGATTCATCAATTGTTAAAATTTTGCCACATTTGCTATCTCTCTCATTTTATCCATACATATATGTTTGTATGTTTCTTCTCTCTGTCTCTCTCTCTCTATTTTTTATTTTTTGCTAAGGCATTTAAAAGAAAGTTACAGACACTGCAATAGTTGATCCCTAAAACTTCAGCATGTACACAAAAATATTTTTTAAAATCAATATCTTCTCATATGTAAGCAATAACTAGCTAGAAAATACAATGAAAAAGATATTATTTGCAATAACAATAAAAAATAATGACCTGACTGAGAAATACGTTAGACCTAAATGAGGAAAATTATTTTAAAATTTACTGAGCTATATAAAAGACAAACTATATTCTTGGATAGAAGATAACATAGAATAAAATTACCCTTTTCCCAAATTGATTCATAGGTACATATTACACAAAATCCAAACAGAATTATATTGTGAAAAAACTCATCAAAATATTTCAAGTGTTGATAAGAAAAAAAGATCAGGCAAGAATCAAAAATGTAGTTTTGAAAAGAAATAAGGAAAAACAGCTAATCTTACATTTAAGCTTCCTAGTGAACTGGAAACTATAACTACTGTTATTAGCATAAAAGGTGAACCCCATTTTATCACAACAACTTGTTTGATCTAGGACAAGTGGTTAACCTCTCAGAGTTTTGGGTTCCTCAGCTATAAAATAAAGCTGAAAACATCTGTCTTGCAGGGTTTCGTGAGGATTCCAGACAACTCACTTGAAAAATATAGTACAATGTCCAGGCAATGAAGAAAAAGTTAATACATGTTTTAGCAGAATTGTTTAGCTCTTTGGAGATTATAATCTACCATCAATTTGTATCCAAAATAAATTTCAGCTCCATATAAAGATTGAATATTATGAAAAATATATATTACAAAATATTAAAATTAAAAAATGAGAAGTGAACCTCAGAAAAAAAGAAAATACAAACTAAAATTTATCAGTCTCTGAGGTAGAGACATCTTTATTTTAAAAATAATACAATAAATTATAAAATTTATGCATAGAAAAAGTTCTGGAAGAAACATGCTATAAGGAGTATAGATTAACTTCATGATGAAAAATATTTCCTGAAAACCCAATCAAACTAAAATAGCTACATTACACTGGGGACAAGAGTGGGCTTTAAAAGAAGCACTAAAAAAATAAAATAAATAAAAAATTTTAAAAACACCTTCAGGAGCAAGAAGCACCAAACTCTTTCAAGATGAACAGGGAATCAGAAAAGTCTCCACAGAGGAACGTACAAAGTACACCTAAGCTAGTTCAAAGACTGAATAAGAAATGAGCAGATGGAAGGAGGAAGCCACTGCACAGCATAGAAGGGATTAAAAATGAAAGCCAGGATGGACTAGTGTGTGATAGATACATTTGCTACATTAAGGGTTTTTTACTTCCCCCTACAGGCAGAAAAGGGCAATATTTTCATCATTGAGGTTATGAATGAATGAATGAATGAATGAATGATTTGCTTGAAATTAAAGATTTTAAGCTGGTGAGGAACATGATGAGCATGCAAACAGCTGTAGACAGCATGGACTGGTAAGGACGTGGAGAGACCGTTAGCAGAGTATTTCGCAGGTAATAAATGGTGAAGTCTGCTTTGTGAAAGAGTGAATCCGGCTAGGAAATTAAGTCAGCTAATCTGCCACATGCTTGAAGCTGCATTATAGTATCAGTCCCCTAGTTCTTTTACAGTGCCTCTGCCTTAACATTATTGTATGTTTTCTTGCTATACTTCACTGAGGAAGTCTAGGACAGAAACCAGCATATCATTTGCTTCCTCTGTTCAGTTCTTGGGCGATGCTTGGCAGGAAAGGAGGAAGAAAAAGAAGAGGAATGTGCAGAGAGGGATCCATAAAAGGAAAGGGAAGAAGAAGGCAAGAAAGAGAAAATGTGGTAGAGAAAGAGAGAAGAGAGAGAAATGAGAGAGAAGAAAAGATAGGCAAGAGAGAAATGGGTGGGAAAAATACACAGGGCAACAAATATTTTTATGGGTAATGAGAAAAGGTGAAGAATTTTTCAGATAGCCATAACTGAAATAGCACCTGCTCATGTACGGTAAATCATCAGAAATTGCTCATTCAAGGTCATTTCTATTATTTGTGCTTAATTCGTATTAGGATTACTCCTGCTGTTTCGGTTTCTTTTGCTTTTATGAAATGGAACAGTAAGCAGATAGATTTCCCAAATACAGTCAATGCCCCACTGCTATTAGCAGACTTATTTAGGCTCAAGGCTATGTCTAGCCCATGGCTGCATTGCTCAGGTTTCCAAGTTGTCCTCCATCCTGGTATAGCAGCAATCCGTTTCCCAACTCCAGCCAAAATGTTTACTATGCTATTTGAATTCTTACTTTAAATAGCACAAATTAATAAATGTATTGAACAAGCTGGTCAGTACCAAGGGGCTAACACTGCTATTATTTGCTGAAGGCAACATAATTTGATCTGGTACGTTTCCATTTACTTAACTATAGATCCTCATTCACAGTGCCCAGGGAACAGTTTTGAAAAGATGATATTTTTATCTATCAGAATAACCTAGGAAGAGAATATAGATCATCTCCCCAAATAAAACATTTTTTTTTAAAAAAGCACTTTATTTTCATCACCTGGGTTGACCACATCATTTACTAGTGTTGGCAAAGGTGTAGAGCCTAATGAGTAAAAATAAAACTGACATTGCCCCTCAAGGGTTTTTTTTTTAATATGTAGCACATTGGAGGAGTGTTGTTTATTACAGCTTGGTAAATATTTTTAAAGACTTGTTTTGACGGAAACTGTGTTTCTTCAAAGAGAGGTTTATGGGGATATTGTAGCAGCCTAGAAGATTCAAATCAGTAGCATTTATGAGCTGGGAAAAGACAGGCATGAAGTTGTACATGACATACAATGAAAATGTACAACTTTGGTCACTAAAATTGCACATGGCTATCTAAGGGAAGTCACTATTTCTCTTACCATATGCCTTCCTAGAGCGTCTATAAGATTGTTGTGTATCTCATGGGCACATGTGTTCTCATTCAAGAAGACATTATACACAAAATCCTAAATTTACAGAAGATATAAATTGGAGGATAATTATGCACAATTCAGAAGGGCTTTTTAGCATTAAGTTGTTTTTAAAAGAGGTAGCTTGCTTAGTGCATTTAAAATATTACTTGCTATGTAGAACTGTGGCCTCCATGCAATCCGTCAGAATCATAGCTATTAGATAAAGGGAGGTATATCTGTAAGTAGAATTTAAAGAATGTAATCAGAATGTGTCCCATAAAAGTATGAAAATAAATGACACTACCTTAAAACTTGTTCATTTTTTAATTTCAGGAAAAACCCTTAACGAATATACAAGAAAGGCAAGTATTAATTTAAATTTACACCTAGAGTTCAAAGAAAGGACCAATATTTTTTTTCTTGCATAATTGAAGGATTATTGGGTTGTTAGCCAGATTATCGACTGGAGGTCAACTTTCAAACCCATCCTAAAAGTTGCTTTATTCTATGAGACTACTACAAGATTTGGGGCACGGGGCACTTCAAAAAAATGTTTTTAAATATACCAGTAGTTCTCAAAGTTAGCATCACCTAGGAATTTAGAAATGCAAATCATCAGGCTTCACCCCAGACTTACTGAATCAGCAACTCTGGGATGGGGTCTGGCAACCTGTGGTTTAACAAGCCACAGGTAATTCTGATGAAGTTTGAGACCCACTGAAGTGAACTAATATATGAATCCTAATATATGCATGCATCTGGTTACTGCCTTATACAGTTATTTTCTAATTCTCTTTTTTGGAATGCTGGGCATTTGTCTCAGGGCTCCAATGGGGAATTGTGGGGAGAGAAGGAATATGAAGAGAAAATCTGTTTTGGAAATACAGTTGGTGTCTGCAGGACTTGCAGGTGGAAATGTGTTAACAGCCACAATTGAAAAGTCCTGAATACCAGAGAGCGAGCAGGACTACAGAAGGGACAAGGGAGAGCAGAAAAAGGAGAGGAGAGATAAGGAGAAGAGACAGGAAGAGAAGAGGAAGGATATTATTATTCAATTGGATATTTTTTAAATCTTAAAACTAATTATACAGCAATCAAAATAATGAATATGTATCATAGCTGTTCACAATGCAACAGTATAATCTTAATTTTATATTAAATTTTAAAAGTCACAGATGACAACATAAAGCATGATCCCTTTTCAAAGTTTAAAGTAGTTAAAACATAGATATATGCTTTTTAGAAATACAGTTAGATGGGATAAAATGATACAAAAAGCAAAGCAAGGAAACAATAAACACAAGACTTGGGATAGTGATTATGTCAGGCAGGAAAAGATAGGGTGAGGATGCTGCAGAAGACCACATATCCAGATAGAAGTTGCTGTCAAGGTCTCAACTTTTGTGTTGACTGTCTAACTCATTGCATAAATGAGGGAGGGAGAGAGGGGGGAAGGGAGGGAGTCATGAATGGACTAATGGTGACCAAGGATTATGGATAATCCAGTTTTATGCACCTGGTGTCTACTAAAACATTGAAAGGATTCTAGTAGTGAAACCATAGAATATGCACTTGAAAATTATCAGAATCAATCCAAACAGTAAAAATTCTTCACTATAATTAGATATTAAGGCAATAGGACTTTTCCTTGCACAAGCTTTCCTTATACAGCCTTTATCTATATGTTGTTTACATTTAACCATAAAAGGAAAAATGTAACAAATCTCAGCTCTAGGCAAGGTTGATAAAAATAATGTGTCTTCAAGACATGCTATGCCACTTTTTTCGTACCACCTTATCCTTCCTTATTATCCTATTCCTAGATTTCCAGGGCCCTGAGCTGTGGAGAACAGAGGTAACTAGGTCACTATTCTTGGTTCTAACCACTGCCATCAAACCTGACAGTCTGGTCACATTGCCTGAAGCCCTTCTTCTACAGCATAACAGTGAATAGCAATTATTCCTATAGACTAACTAATCCCAGCTAACAAACTAGCTACTGGTTAACTCCTCTTAGAGTGATAACTTAACCTAGTTGAAATGCACAGCTCCTTGAAAGATCCTTAAGTTTACATGAATATTTGGAATTTGAGACACTGTGGCATGCCATGGAGGAAGATATATCTGACCAGAGAGACTTTTCCTCAAAGCATACCACCGAAATAGCACTCTACCTTACTTACAGGTAAGATTGGTTATATATGTAATTTTCATTTAAGAAGGTAATTTTTAATGTATACATATAAGTCCTTGGTGGTGATGGATGCTGAAATGATTGATTCTGGGAGGCTGAACCATGTTACTACTGAGTCACTGACATTCTGTTAAATAATCACATGCCAGTGGAACCAGGAACATTTTCTCATATTTACCTTTTGTCCCATTGGACCTTAATTGAAGGATTTACAAAGATCCTGTTTCTCAAGTGACATGGAAAGTTCATACTAAATAAATATGTTTTACCCAAATGTCCAAATTTAGATAAAAACATTATTTTAAAATATTGACTGATTTGATCTACAATTTCTTTTCCCCCAGTGCAATGAAATAAGAACTGGATATTATTAGATTATATATATTATATTATTATATATTTATAAGAGAGAGAAAGGGAGGGAGAGGCACACGTACATACACATATACATATTATTTGATAATACATAAAAAGGTTTCATTATGTTCACTTTCAAAGGAATGCCATCTATAAAACAATGTTGTACTTTTAGCTGTCTCAACTCAAATGTCTTTGGTCACTTAAACCATGAGTATTCCTTTCTCCATTACCCATGAGTAAGAATTCCTTCAGGGTAGGTAACAATTTTTTTCCCCACTAATGTAAAGCAAAAACACTAAATGGATTTAGTTCAAGACTTGGCAAAAGGGATTTACCTTTGCACTAAGATCAGATAGTCAAACTGTTGAGAAAATTATGTATAACCTAAGAATATATTTATAATGGAAATTTGTTTAGTAAACGGAATCAAGATTTGAAGTGGGTTGCATTGCCTCCATTAAAGAGAAAAGAAAGTGTGATCATTTTTTCACAGGCACAGAGTCAAGCCAGATATCTCTAAAAAGTTAATGGGAAGATTATTCAGAACATCATAAAAAGCTATAGAAGAGCATCCTGCTCTACATCAAATCACTATACACATCCGTTGTGTGAGGTGTATGTTATATGGTCTGAGAAGGATGGAAATTATGTATATAAATGGCTACCAATATGTTAAATCACAAATATTCGCTAGCTTGAATATCCACAATACTTAAAGCACTTTAATAGCAGCAATTTTTGTGAGAACACTATCAAATGTACTTTATTACATTTGATAGAGCTTAGTGTCAATGCCTTCTTATTAGATGTAATTTGTAAGAGATACAGATGAAACTGTCCTGGATGTTCAGGGAATTTAGGCTTTCTCTAACATACTTCTCAAAATCCATCCAACCTCAATCCACTTCCAGCAAAATCTGTATTCTTTATCTATGGCTATATAATAATTTATTCCCAAACTCAAAACTTAGTGACTTAAAGCAACAAGCATTTATTATCTCAGTGATTCTGTGGTTAAGAAATCTAGGCTTGGCCTAGCTGGGTCCCGTGTCTCAAGGATTCTCAC
The DNA here is from genome assembly GCF_030028045.1 of Hippopotamus amphibius kiboko. Lineage (NCBI taxonomy): Eukaryota > Metazoa > Chordata > Mammalia > Artiodactyla > Hippopotamidae > Hippopotamus > Hippopotamus amphibius. The sequence continues at coordinate 180,544,336 of NC_080187.1, forward strand.
AGTGTCACAACTAAGGTGTCAGCTGGGACTACATCTCAAGGCTGAACTGAGAGAGAGGCTCTCAAGCCCAGTCACATGGCTGGCAGTAAGCCTCAGGACTTTGCTAGCTGTTGGCCACAAGTATCAGTTCCTTGTCTTTCATGCACACTCTCCTGTCCATAGGGCCACTCACAGCATGGCATATGGCTTCCCTCAAGGCAAGGGCTCAAAGAGAGGGGCAGAGAGAAAGGGAGAGACCATGAGAGAGCCAGCAAGATGAAAGTTACAAAGTCTTTTGGTAACCTAATTTCAGAAAAGACATCTCAACACTTTTGCTGAATCTGTTCTTTAGAAGTGAGTCACGACGTCCAGCCCACACTCAAGGCAAGCGGGGGCATGAATTCCACAAGGTGGGGATCTTGGGGGGCCAATTTACAGGCTGCCTACCACAGCGATCTTCTGTACTAAAGGAGCTTGTCACATATTTCTGATTGCCTGAGAATTGTACAAAAGTTCTGGAAGAATGGCATTTAAGCCCACTGTTTCACCTACATCTAGAGTATTAATTAAATCTGAGACATTCTATCTACAGCGTACAACATGATCATATAAAAGTCAAAGTCTAGAAGGTAAGGGAAAAAGTCCCTGAAGAAGTGACTTTTAAAGTATTACTTGAAGAATAGTGCAGTTAGCTATGCCTGGGTGAAGGTTCAGGTGCAGAAAGGAACAGTTTAATGCAGAAAACAGCAGAAGAAAGGAAGAATGATATTCAGAACCCCATCTGTTTCTCAGCTACCACTTTTCCTTCCTTGTATTCATCTTCTGTTCCTTGATCTGTTAACTGACACTACTAATTTTAGAACAAATTTATTCACTTTGGTATAAAGAACCTAAAATGTAATGAGTTCGGAGACCCAGTGATTTGAGGAAGAATGAGAGGAAGAAGGGAGGGGTGTGGGAGAGGGAGAAAGAGAAAGAGGAAAAGGAGGAAGGCCAGACTGGGGAGGAGTGGTGACAGGGAGAAACAAGTTAAGGAAAGGATGTTTCAATGAGCTCCTTCATCTTTGCTCCTGAGAGATACTCTGTAGGTAGGTGAGGAAGTCTTTTCAGGGAAAGGCATTAAAGGCTTTCATGGTAAAAAGGCATTAATCAAATTTGAGTTCAATTCATGGTCAATAACACAGAACCAAATTATCCAATAAGGAAGCTGTTAGAAATCAAGATCGGAACCCCTGGTTGGAATTAAAAACAAGAAAAACCAAAATGAACATGAAGACTGGCTAGGACCCAAAATGAGGAAACAAAAAGAAGGGTAAGTGACAAAGGGAAAGTTACATAGCGCAAGGAGTGCCCAGGGATTCCAGCTCCACCGAGATGCAGGGAAAGTCTGAGGGTCTTACACACATTCGTCTGCACCAGCTTTTTATATTGTAGGTATTGTTGGTATCCCTGTCTCCATACGAGTGTGGTTCACAGGTAAAATCCTTCCATCCCAGGCCACCTGCTTATTCACAAAGTTCTGAGATACAGAAAGAGATTTTCATGTGGACAAGACTACATAGTTAAAAAGGGAATGTATACACTCGAAAGCCTTTTTTCATCCCTACTTACACAAAGGTCATCTTGATGCATGAAGGCTATAGATATATTTGCTTTATTGCTGTATTCCATTTTCAAAGAGGGAACTAACCAATTTATGTATATATAAAAAAGATCAACAGGTTAAAAAATGGTCTTTATTACATTGTGAACTCATTATGGTTGCTCTTCAATTTGTTGTTAGTCACTATTTATAGGATCTTATATAGGATCTATATATTTATAGGATCTCAGGAACAAGGTCCGTTGTCAAAAAAACTATATAATTTTTGACAAGCATACATCAGTCTATCAAGCTGAACTGTTGAGTTATCACAATTTGATTATAAGGTTTAAAACACAACTCAGGTTATTCTTAACACACTTATTTTTGCCTTTCCTGCTTATAGTTATATTACTTCATATCACCTTATTAATTGAATATTCATTCATCCACATAAATGTTTATTGAGCTCTTGCCTATTCTGTGCTAGGAATGTTAGATTCTGAGACTGCAAAGATAAATTGAACCCAGATCATATCCGTAAGTCCAGACTATTTCCTAATAGTGAAAATAATCAATAATTTATTGTTTGGAAGCCACTCCTCATCTACCAACATCAATGAAGTTGTGCCCTTGGTTAAAGCAGTTGAAATTCTCCAGATAACTCTGGTGTGTGTGTTTCAGAACATTGTTCCCATGATATAGAAGTTCATAGATAGCCACTTAGATTATTTTCATTGGAGCTCCTTGATCTGTTGAAAGTTTTCTGGTCAGCATACTTTGCAAAAGTCCTCCATACGCCTTACTATCTCCTAGTGTAACTCTGTAGACCAGTTGACTAACATCAGTCTTATACTTTATCCTTTGGAAATTGCAACAGAAGCACCACCAGCTTTGATTCCCAATCAGGCCGTCAAAAGGTGTTGGAGAACTTAAGATCATCAAACTTGCACAGCAGCTACTTTAGCCCCCGTCTACTGAAAATGTGAAATACTGGAGGTGTTGACATGGATGTGCAGACCATAAGACTATTTCCTATGTTTTTCTTCAATCTTTGTACAGTGAGGGTCTATCAGCTAAGCCCTAAAGGTTTTCTCCACCACATTTCTAAACCCTGTGATAGACGTCACATCAAAAAAGACTTCTAGCACTCTTGCAGTTTGTGAAAAATTGGCCAACTCCTGTTTCCCACATTTAACTCTTTTTTTTTCCCCCACAGTTAATTCTATGTCCTCTTCAATACTCCTGACTTTTTCCACATTATTGACTATCCCATCGTGACTTTCATCTAGCCCTGCAGACCTAACACTCTGCACCAGTGTACCAGCTATCCCTGGGTTTTCTCTGGTTCTTCTACAGCAAGCTGGCTTGATTGCACACACTTCACTAATAATTCCCATCTCCTGCTGGGCCAGATATTTTCTGGCTCCACCAGCTGGGCTGTTCTTGGCCTAGCTGGTGGAGCCAGAAAATATCTACTCCTGCATGTTGATCATGAACCACCGTAATTATTTTGCTCCATAGGAACCAGAGTATGTTCTATGGAGCAGAAATTTTGAGCAATATTAATATTTTACTTGGAGTAAATGATTTTCAAAAGTAAAAATTTTTATTTACAACAGGAGCTTTTAATAAATCAATGAAATTGTGAATCTCAAAGAGGAAAATATAGGTGCATTATTTTTCAAAGGTACTGAACGTGAGAATACCCTCCTTTTTTGAACTGGTGTTGAGAGAATACTTTGCTTGGAAATGTTAATCATGTGGGACTTTATACTCCATAAACACATTGTGGGTTTGATGATGCTTGATTGACAATATAGGTCCCTAATGATCCAGAAGGTTACCAGGATATTTTGACCAACAGTGGGAAACATAGAAATGCTGTGATAATTAATCAGCTTTCTTTGACCTGAAAAAGGAAACTTCTCAATCTTGAGAAGTTTTTTCATAATTAAGTTGAAGAAGAATTTTTGTGGTCACCTGAGGAACACTTTCTAGTCCTTACTTGGATATCTTAGCAATCCTATTATCAGGTTTTCTGATCTCTATAGTACATTTATTTAAGTGTATGACTATGAACATATATATACACATTTCTTTTTTTTAAATTTATTTTATTATTTATTTATTTATTTTATTTTCGGCTGCGTTTGGTCTTCATTGCTGTGCATGGGCTTTCTCTAGTTGTAGAGAGCAGGGGTTAGTCTTCATTGTGGTGTGCTGGTTTCTCATTGCAGTGGCTTCTCTCGTTGCAGAGCACCGGCTCTAGGCACGCAGGCTTCAGTAGTTGCAGCGTGTGGGCTCAGTAGTTGTGACTTGCAGGCTCTAGAGAGCAGGCTCAGGTAGTTGCTCTGCAGCATGTGGGATCTTCCTGGCCCAGGGATGGAATCCATGTCCCCTGCATTGGCAGGCAGATTCTTAACCACTGCACCACCAGGAAAGCCCCCATATTTCTAATGTCTTAAATAATTTTAATGGATCTTATCCACAGTCCCACATATCATAATTCACATTAAAAACAAAAAGAACAATGGTTAGTCCTTTACATATTACATCTAATCCCTTGATAAACTTTGTTCGGTCCAGAGTGTTTTTGATAAAGATTTTTCTTCACATTATGCCATCATGGTGAATAAACAAAGCACACTAGCCACTGAATTTGAGAACGTAAACTCTATACATGGATAGATCCCTAATTTTAGTCAGAGCGAGGATTTTGTTACTACAAAGACCATGATATTAAAGTAAAAAATTTCAAGTCCATAAAATGTCACAGACCAGAGGAAAAGAAGATCTTTTCTTTAGGATCTTCTCCTTCAATGCACTTAACATTATTAAAACTCATTCAGTGTTTATTCTATCGAGTATACTGCTTTCTAGAAAACAACCAACTCAGAAAGTAGTTCAAAGGTTAGTTACAAGATAAACTAATAGCTATGCTAAGCTATTACTTTGCAGAGCCAATAAAAAAAGAAAAAAAACTATATTATTTCCACAATCTATATAGTCAGCTCTAGCAACAACCAAATCAATAATAAAACATTTTTATTTAAACTTCCCCCTGCTTTCCCGTCTCTGCTTCTGAAATTTTATCCCAACAGGGAAATCTCCTTGGAATACACCATAAATATAAAAAAGCAAGAGTGGACAATGTAATAGATGTTTTATTTTCGTTTGTTAATAGATGGTGAAGTTCAGCTCACTTGTGGTTTGACCTTATTCTAGTACATGAACAATTTTTCTTAAATACAGCTTTCATATAACACCAGCCATCTCAAACTTCTGCACTCACCCCAGGGAAATAGATCTATACACAAACACACATGTAGGCACACAAATAGTCATTGCAATATAATATTATTTCATAGATTTTTATATACCACAATTCAAATTATACAGCCCCAAACATTACAATTACATGTATAAGTGCCTGATAAACTGCATTATCCCACATATGCAGCCTCTAGACCAAGTCATCAGATAACAATTTTCTGTTTTACTGCATATATTAATTTTAATAACAATTGATAATAATCAATGATAAATATTGAATCTTTATTGCAATGGTTTTCATCTGAGCTATACATCAAGATTATACTCAGATATTCAGATTTGATATGTTTGGAGAATGGCCCAGGCCACTGCATTTTTTTTAAATTTCCAGATGTTGCTGACACAGATTTCAGGTTAAAAACTCCTGACTTATGAAATGTTTTCTGTATGTTGAGTCCTGTGCTAAGTGATTCACATTCATTAACTCATTTAATCTTCATAACTACATTGGGTAAGTTTTATTATTTCCATTTCACAGGTGAAGATACTGACACATGAAGAGGTTAAATAACTTGTTCAAGGTTAAATCCCAGAGCTGGGATTTAAACCTAGATTGCATATATGTGTATGAAAGCAAATACATGATTCTATATTTTTATCATCTAATTCTTTAAATAAATTTTAAAAAGGCTAAGACAAAACTAAAATGGGTCGGCGAACATTCAAATTAAGATAGAACATGAACTCCCCAAATAGTCTCCTTCTGCAGGGTCTGCAGTAAACTGCTCTGACCCTCCCCAATCTACTCTCCTCCCTACAGCAAATGTCATCATTTCAAAAAGCAAACTGATTGAGCTACCAAGGCCCTGAGCTCTGCATTCCCTGGTTCTCAGTCTTTCTCTACCCCTGTCATGGTGCCTCAGGCATAATGAGGCGTCCACACATATCTGTTAAATCAGTAAATATCACAGATTTAGTCCCCTGCTTTCTCAACAAGTCCCATCTTCTGTCTTCTGAGTCCTTTAGGGTATGTCCTGGTTTCCAACTCTGGCTCCTTCCTCAGCTACAGCTCTCAGAACCTCCCTCCTCGGTCCTCGGGCTCCTTAGTGACCACCTACATCAGGCTTGAGCCTTCAATCACAGGCTGAACCACCCACTCTCTAATCTCCCCCTGGGAGCTCCAGATTGTTCTTCAAGCAGACCCTCAAATCACCCCACGGCACAGTGAGTGGGCAACAGAGGGAAGGGAGGCCCAGGGCCCAGGTGACTCCATGGCCTTTCAGACTACAACACAGGACTGCCCTTCAGTGTTCCTGTCCCCAGGTGTAGTGTGCTGATACAATTCTTCTGTTAGGTTATTCCGTCTCTCCTTACTGAGGGAACTCTGGAAATGGGATGACAGAAAGCACAAGCCGCTTATTTACACGGCTGAGTAAGGACTAGGCTGGAGAAAATGATGTGATTTAAGAGATCTCTTTTCCAGCCTGATTTAAATACAACAACTCAAACCACCTAAAATGGTTTCCTAGAGATATGTCATGTGAATTCAAGTTCATGGGGCACACTAAAGAATCAATCCTCTGTGACTTGCCTACCTTTCAAGAGAAACAGTAGCTTATCCTCAGGACTTGAAAAGAGACGCACCTCAACAGAAGTCTCATAATTAATACATCAGAGCCTAACATTTTAGACCAAAACAAAGATTTAATTCGAGCAAGGTATTTAAAAATATTAGGCATTACTCTACTGAAGAGAGATTTTGATAATGATATTAGGGTGATCCCTCCACAAAGACTCTTGCTTCTTGCAATACTATCATGATTGCATGGTAATCTCACCCAGCTAGTGTTTTCTTAATGTCCTGGGGAGCCTGATCATTGTAAATTACCTGTGACATCTCATTAATCCTCTTTTTCCTCGCAAACGCATAATTAATGGTAACATTGACAATAATACACAAATTAGCTAAGTGACGCTTTATGGTGTTGGTTTTGATTAACGTCAGGAACCCAAAAATGACATTAATGTAATGCAGATCCCAAAAGGCAGTCTGCCCTTTGACCCCGGACATACATTTTGTTTGCACCATCACCAAGATTAATCCTCCTCTGGATGAAGATGAGACAAAACTCTGGCCACTGGCAGTGTGTGCTGGGCTGTCGGAAAACAAACCGCCTCAATTGCATTTGTTTAAGAAGGAAATCTTAATGCATAGAAAACAACAGGGTAGTGTCATTTCCTATTGTCTAGTTAGGACAAAGATAAATGAGTAACTGTCATGATTTAGATCAACTGCTTCTCTGCTAACTTCTATTATTTGCTTATTTATGGAGCAGTGTTTAATTAAAAGTATACCTAGATGATATGAAGCACATGATAAAATGATTGAAATTCCTTCTGCTCTCACTGTAAATGGTTTTTGGAAATCAAAACTGATTTTTATATGCATTTCAACCTGCAGGACCTCTAAATGATACATTCTCACTAACCACAAGAGAGTAAAAAAAATCAATGCCTGAGAAAATATTCTTTGTCTCTGACTTGAGCAACAAAGTGAAAGTACTAAAAGGAATTTGGATAAAGTAAACTTCTTTGCTTCAAAAGTGAGGCACCTTTGCTGAGAGTGAGGAGGCTGATTTAGAAAACACTTTTTCCAAATTATAAGAGAGAGACAGACACTATACTTAGTCACAGTATTGTCTATTGCTGCATCATCAACTTCTAAATTCAGGGTTAATCATATGACTTTATTATGATCATGAACAGTTCCTTAATCACGATTTTCACAAATCCAAGTTGAATCTTTTTAACACCCTAAAGAGGTATAGTATGCTAATTTTTAAAGATGCAATCTTCTGTTTTCCTCGTAACAATTATTAATAGCTGAAAATTTTTAATGTTATATGGTTTTCTGAAAATAATGATGGTAGTCCTTTCCTGATTAGTGTGACATCTATTCATTTAGGCTATTTTTCAAAATGTTGTAAACCACAGCCCTGGCTAATGATCATATTCCATTTCAATAATGGAATAGGGAGAAAAGCCATATTTTCATGCTTTTTTTCTATTATTCACATAAATAACCACCAGTAGGAAAATGCTTTATGGACAAAAATATATAATACACAAAGTGATGTTATAAAATTTGAAATAAATCCACCAAAATTGGGAAGTAAAGATCACCAAAATCATAAAAACATTGTGTATGTATTTGGTTAAAAGAAGAGGAATTTGAATATCTTAAAAGATGATTTTAGTTGCTATGGGTATACATTTTCAATTATAATACTCCTAATTTCCACTCCCACCGCCCCCCCTCCAAAAAATAAGAAAGCAGACTGCCTTACAACTGCTTGTCATAGCGGTTTAATTTTGAAAAATGTCTTGTCTGTCCCTGCTTGCAATATATTTATCATATGACTTGGTTTATCTCTTTTTTTGGCTTTTTAAAGTTACAACATAATCTATTGGAAGAGGCTCAGGTTTTTCTTTTTCTCTTGTATAAACATTCTTTTAAAATCAAAAGCAGCTTATTTTTAAGTGGACATATTAAGTGTTAGTTGCACCAACTTTCACCAGCACACAAACCCACTGGAAAGCAAACTGGAATTTAAGGGGCAACGGGGATTCCTATAGAAGTCATATTTTTAGTCAACCTAACTAAACCGTAAATCGAGATTATGACAATAAATTATTTTTTATTATTTTAGCAGGAATAAGTACAGCACTGAATTTTGAAAGAGATTTGGGCTTAATTCATATGTTAAATAGGTTGGGATAAACCAGTGCTAGAAGAAATTGAAACTGGCCCTATATTGCATAAAAACCCAAATTAGACACTCACCACCAAACTAATTAGTAATTGATAAATTTATTATAGAAATGCAGTTCCTTTACACTGCAAAGCATAAGGAATGGGATGATTGAAAGCTTTAAATTAAACAACAACAACAACAAAAAAAAACCCATCCGTGGCAGTCTTTTAATCAGAAGCATTGTTTACAACATGGTTTTAAGGTAGCTGTAGTAACATCTTTAACTAGTTAAAACCACTCATCAAGCTATAAAACTACTTTCTTAGATGAGTCCTCTGTAGCAAACTGTTTGAAACCTCCCAGAGTGCCTTCATTTGTATTTTTTTCAGCAGTTACAGTGAATATTACTATTAGTCCAACTGTATCATTTTCACTTTCCATTTTTATTCAGGTTCACAGGGAGCACTCTGCCAAGCCATAATTTTATAGAAATCTCTTTTTCAGGTTTACATGTGGTACATTGAATTTTAATAAGCCCCAATAGTTGTGCCAAGTTACTTTTTCTGTGGTTCTAAGAAATTATTTCATGCAAATAAAGAGGCTGCTGTGTGGGAAAGCATGTTTTCTTACGTGTTTAATCGGACATTTCCATCCCCCAAGACTTTGTAGATGTGTTTTTTGCATTGAAAACATATCTTATCAGGGTGGTTGGTGTAAAATTCTTGTCTGTTTTCTTACCTTTGAATTTGAGCTCTATTTATAAGGCTCAGCTGAATGATGTCTACAGCTGAGGAATTTCCTTACTAGGGAGTTTTACATGAACACGATTAATGAGAAAGCACCACGAGGCATGGAGCAGGGTGTCAGTTTAGGTTTCCTGTACAGGCTAACCTTATCAAAACGTTCCCCTTTACATAGGAGAAAAAGACGTGACACAGTGGTTAACTATGTATCTGGTTTCATCTTTCTATTATTTTCCTCTTGATAGAATATCTTTTCAGAATAAACAAAAGAAGATGAATTCTTCATTCCTTATGTGTATATGCAAGTGAAATAGGGTCTCTTTCCTTGTGGAAAGCACTGGCCTTTCTCACATGGAACAAACTGCTAAAGAAACTTGGTTTAGATGAAATGCAAATATTTAATCCTTAAATCCATATTTTGAAATATAACATGGTATTTTCCATAAATCTATTTGCAATAGCATATTTCATAACATTACATAAGGTTTTCCATGCATTTTTATTCACGGAAGAACAGTTTGCAGAAAATCACAACATTGTACTATACATCTCCAGCAAGTTAATTTTTACTTTAATGTGAATATACAATTTATGGAAAAATAATAGTTATTTAAGCAAAGCAGCACTTACCTGTTGCTGTGTGAAAATTCCTACCCTCAAAAATGTGCTTTTACTTCAGTTATTATTAGTAGGCTATACCAATGCCTAAAGATTTTATGAACAGAACCTTAAATCTGCATTTTGGTTGAGGGTTTCCCTTTTTTAGACAACTGAAAATGGGGCAGCACAACATAAAGTCAAGTCCAAAGAACATTCTTACATAGGCCTCGACTTTGGTTTTTTGGTAACTGCCCTATGGAGACTGTCCTTTATTAAGACTCTTAATGAGTGTTCTGCCTGTATTTTTCTACCAAGAATGTCAAATAAGGTTTGAAAGCAAATGTAAACTGTAATGCAAGTGACACACACTAAAAATAGCCCTATAAATCTGTTCATTTTGTTTAGATAGTCTCCAGAGTTGTAAAAAGTAGGACTGCTCGGCTTTATTATTTGTTTTGGAAAACCTAATTCTGTAGCGAATAGGCCACTGATAATGCTGTATTACATTAGAGAAGATTTATTAAGACTGTCTCTAGATTTAATTTTTTAAAATAAGGATATCTTTCCTGCCCTTATTTTCCAAATAATCTACAAGATAATTAATTGAATGGAATCTACAACGGCAAAGAAATTTGCCCATTTAGTCATTAGAACTAAGATTTAGAAAGAATCACATTTATCTAAAATGAAATTAATTAAAATTTCTAATGGAATTCTCATTCCTATTAACCTGTCAGATATGCTGTTTCCAGTGTTTCCAATGACAGAGTATAACAATATTTATTATCCAACATACCATGAGTTTTTAAAAATAACTCCAAGAGAACATTTTTAGAACATTTGCAAGCTGAATAGACAACTAAAAAAAAAAGAAAGAAAAAGAAAATCAGACATTTCTCTTGAAAAATAGCTATTGTAATTTACAGTGTTTGATGGAGGATGTATTTTTAGGAAACCATGTAATTTGAATTTGAGATATTGGGTGGTGGGGTAAAATTGAAGGAGGGAGCGTGAGTTCTCTCATATGTTAGGGAGGTTTTTAAAAGTGGCCTATCTTTTCTTTTGAGAAAAAGTTTAAACTTTTCCTTTTCCCTCTCCACATGGCAGTCAATAGGATTTCTTGGATTGGTTGGATGGCTTTGCACTTAAGCCAAGATTGATTGCAATCTAAGGCTTTGTTTTTGGATATCTTATCCCAATGGAGGCATGTATAAACAGACAAAATGACTAAATTGGGCAGCAATCTGACCTTTCAGAAGAGAGGCAGTTCAAAAACTATACCAACTTTTCTTTGAAGACACAAGAATATTGTCACTTAACAGAACCTTACAGTTTAGCCATTTTTCTTCCACACGGCCAAACCGTACACTGAATTACTAAGAAACAGGAGTTACGGGGGCTTTGGGCCTCCTTTCCCCCCTAGAACACTCCCACCCCACCCCAAGTTCAGAAAGAAAAAAGTGTTGCTATTCATGTGATAATTGTCAAAACCATGATAAGTGCCAAACAAGGCAGTGCCAAGAAATCATTAGTTCAGTATACGTCTCAGATTTCTGTAATGTTCAGTTAATGGGCCAGATTTCAGCAGACCTTTTCTTCTTGTAAATTCTTCTTGGTTTGTTTTTAAGCCATCTTTTAAAAGAATTGTGTAAGCCAGGCTTACAGTGATTCTGCATGAGTTAAAGTTAAATATTTAAAAACCTGAAATATCGGTTTTGACAAATTTTTACGTTCCATTCTCATTACATATATTTTGGCATGCTAATTCAGAAAACCAAAATGCTGCACTGAAAAATTGACCAGCCCCATATCACAGCTGAACAGTGTATCTTAAGCACAAAAAACATAGAAAGAAGATAAAATAACCAAACCATTTTTAATCTTAAAAATAATTCTGATCCATGTAAAAAGAAAGTTAACATCCAGAAAAATTAAAGAGCATGTTTTCTTTTTTTCATCATCATGGTACATGTTGATGCAAAATCTTTTCCATAAGCGAATTACATCTAATGCTTCAAATATGTACAGTTTTACTCTATCTTTCTAAATAGTTTATAGGAAAATGTCACCGTGAAATTAGCAAATATTACAGTGATAGTAACCATCCAGGACTTTGAAAAGCAAAGGAAAAGGAATAGTACAATTTTTGTTTGTAAACCTATTGACATAAAGAGTCTGACCTGTCACAAATTACCTTTCAGCTACCGTATGTTATGTATAGACCAGTCAAAACTGATAACATTTTGCTTTCATCAGTTTTGTGTTAAATTCTGAAAACCTGAAATGTTTATTGTGGTGAGGTAACACAATGAATCTAGATAGCATGCATTCCCTGTACGTGTTTACTCGGCTAAGAATTCATAAATGGAAAACTGGACTAAACAACAGGGTTATTGCTTCTAAAAGGCAGCTCATGGTTTGTTTAATAGTATTTTAAATGTCTGCTAATGAGAGTCACAAAAAAAAGCACAGAAGAGTAGAGAATTGGTTCCAGAGGCGATCACACAGTAGTCAAGAAGATTAACATGCCACTAGGGGACAGCAGAAAGTCACAGAATGAGGTAGTGCCAGAGAGACCAGAACAAAAGGCTTTTCTTTGTCGAGAGTGAGAGAGAGACAGAGAGACACTAAGATGTATTTCCAAACCAAAATCTTTTACAAGTGTTTGTAACTATATTTTTAAAAAGCAGTAAAAAATATTTGCCGAGATCTATTTTTAGATTGCTAAGATCTGTGCACCAGAATATTATAAAATATACATAACTATCATCTTGGCAAAATAAATTCAAATATGGACTAATGTATTTTCTACAGTTGAGAGTGAAGGAAAGTTTTAAACATCAGAAAAAAATCATGAGTTGCAAAACATATTAGACTGAACCTATCAATGACAAAATACAGCTGTGAAATACTGAAAATTTGTTCAACAAAGCTAAACATACGCAGAATCCATTCCATTTTCAAAGAGTGACTATCTGAAGAAACAAAACTAACTAGAAAATTGATCAAACTAACCAAATATTCTAGAAATCAAGCTGCTTACCCAGACACACAATATATTTGTAATCATTAAGCACAATTTTGATTATTGGTTTGAGTTGCAATCATAGTTCCAGGGGACTGGAAATCTTCGCCTCTGCAATTATTCTAAAAGCTAATGCACATCCTTCAGCAATTCAACTCACTGAAATGGTCATTTAAACTTCTTTATTTATATACCTAAGCATCATTTTAAGTGCAATAGAGTCTGCAATCCCAAGTGATTTACCTATAAAGCAACATTTTTATCAAATCTTAGACCCTAAATTTCTTAAATTCATGAATCACATTCCTTTGTTTGATCTACTTAAAACCTGGATCACTGAATACTCAGTTAATATATCCTGTGATAAAGATGTTGATAACTTTTGCAATCATTTTTCACAGTTCTAGTATTGCTTCTTAAATTCTATCTATTCTTTATTCTTGTTTTGTGTGGTTTATATATACCATTTCTTACCAAACAATCACAGTTTTCTCATATGTCATAAGATCAATAGTTATTTAATTCATTTCCCCATTATTGTTTGTTTTTTAAAAAAAAAAAAAAACTGCTCACTAAATATGGCAAATGTTTGTTGGCCCTGTTTTTAATATTCAAATATGTCAAGCACAGAATTTTTTTAAATTACTAGTAGCTGGTATATATTGTACACATAAATACTTAGAATTCTTTCCCCACCACCAAAGCAAAGTTTTAATTAAAATTGTACATTTGTTTCCAAATACGTGCCATACGCTTGAGTTGTCATTGTTTTATCTTTACCCGTTTAATCTCCTCCTTTTTTCTGTAATGCACTCTCCTTTCTGGTCAAGTGTTCTGACTCTTACACATTTCTAGAATTTTAGTATTTCTTTAATCCCAGAGGGCCTTTATCCCTAGATCACAAGTATTCATTCTTTATCTCCTTTTCCCCATAGGTTCCTGTTTTATAGATTGTATTCTTTTTATTTTGCAATTTGGACTGACTCCAAAATAATAATAATAATAATAATTCCCTCAACACACTCTAAATCCTCAGGATCCACTCTCTGTACTCCCCCCAAGGTAGAAAAGATCTTCGTAACATCTTGCCTAAATCCCATCTCCTGTATTTAAGATGCTGCTGTCTTATACTATCCTCAGAGGAAACAGAGACCAGCTGTTCACCTCTACCTGCAAAGGACTGTGTTCCTTCATGAACTCGAAGACTGCTATTAATTCCCTCCAAGTCTTTTCTTCTCCAGACTAAACAAGGCCAGTTCCTTTACCCTTGTTTCATTGGGACTGTTTCCCAAACCTTTAGATATTTTTCTGCTTCCTCTGGACCTACTCCAAATCCTGCACATTCAGCTTAAGTGGTAGGATCCTAAAGGACACAGTATGATAACAAGGAACTGATTAATAATACATATAATGTAGATGATTATTTATATTCCCTAAATTCTTCAGTGCCTATCTATCAGTATTTTGTGTATGAAAAACAGGGCTCTGTTTTTAACCCATAATTGGCTTGTGATCCACTATGGCCTCCTGTATCTTTTTTCTTAGCTATGATTGAACAAACCTCTCCTTTTTATTCCTGAAGTTTTTTTTTTTTTCTCTCCACTAGCTAATTGATTTTACTTTTTGCCAATAACCCTCATTCTATTTTTTCCAGTTGTTTCTTAACTATCCTCTCTTACTTTGGTTATTGTCTCCTGCTTAAATTCAGATCATAATATCTTGTATAGCTATCAAATTCTCAACAATTTATTTATAATGCAAAAATAATTGAAATAATTCTGTATGTATTTGATTTCCTTAGGCAGGTTCTTAATAAATAAGATTAGTGAGTTTTGAAGAAGGAAGAATATCTGGAAACAATTAATGTTACACTAACAGCTAGATAATTGTTCCTTTCAAACAGGAAGACTTAGTTAATGCAGCAAGTGTGAAAGAAAGAGAGAAGAGAGGGTGTTTGTGTGTGTGTGTGCACGTAAGCAAGCGTAAGTTAACTTCTGGAAAACTGGACGATGTGGCCTTTACTCCTTTCTTACCTCAGAAAAGACCTGAGGTTTATGATTTCCCTCACAACTGCACTCTCTGTCATGTCTAATGCTTTATCTGTCCACACAGAGAGATAGAGAAGATACATATGAATAAAACCATATCTAATCTCTCCCATCCCTAACACTTGCGAATTACAGTTATCTTTCAGGATGTTACCTTGTAGAGGAGGTTATAACACTTAGAAATCATATTAAGTTTTTAGTCTGGAGAGAAAAAGCTATGGAATAATTCCGCAAATTCTGAGTCGTTCCCATTGTGGGCCACTGATGGCTAAAATGATCAGTAATAATGAACAAGTGAGAGAAATGGTAAAAAATTATATAATTCTGTTATTACCCAAATACTGTGCTGTGAAAGGAAAGAAAAAAATTGCAAAATTATATAGATTTAATAGAAAAGTATGACTTCATAAGCTGATTTTCAATACCAGTCATCTATCATAAAAGAATAAAACTACTTTTGCAAAATGATCATTTTTTTATTTGTGCCAATTCACAAACTTTTTAAAAAAAGAGGTCACAAGAAATAGAAAACTACTCACATTGTATTACGCATTCATCTCTAAACTAATCTTTACCCAAAAAAGGAGGAAGGGGGAGGGAAAAAAATAAAAAACATAACCTTCAAACTTATATTCTCACCCAGATGTTAGCCTGTAAAATGAAGGCTCTCCAGCATAGACAGTCCAGGACTCTATTGTTTCCAGCGCCTACATACAAGTTGCTGAAATTGCAAAGAAAAGTTAACTCTATTTAATACATGTCTAGTGCATCCAAGCCCTTTATTGTTTCTTAAACTCTTGTTACCTTCATGAAGAAAATACTACCTTCAAGTAAGTAGAAGAGACAAGAGAAAAGTAAAGGTCCCCCTCTGTTTATATAATTTCAGTTTACAAAAAAATAAAAAGTAAAATAAATAAAACCTTTGGGACAAAACGATAGCTGTCTTTTGGCACACCGTGAATTTAGCCAGACTGTTTACTTACATAGGAGTCTTATCTGAAGGTCAGAAATGCAATCAAAAACTAACTAAATACAAAGGGAAACCAACGAAAGGGGAAATAATCCAATCTCGAAATGTCCTACTTACATCATTTACGGTTTGTTGTTTGAGGACTTGTAAAATTATTGTTTATCTGGAAATAATTAGAGCTTTAGAAAAAAGGAACTTAATGTAAAAATCTCCATAACGAACTCTATGGAATATTTAAAAGTGAAAAGAAATGTACGAACACAGTGTAGATTTACTGCAACAGCTGGGGCACAGCGCTTTCTAACAGGTTCATTTACGTGTGGCGAGTGCAGAGGAGAGGTGCAAGAAGTCTCTGACTCGTCGGTTGTCCCTTGAATGGACAGACACCTTGGCTAGAAAACATCAGGGACTCCTTGCTCTTTGTTTCCTTTTCCTCTATCTAGGACTTCTCTTCTGATCAGCTTTCTGAACTTTATCCCTTTCTCTCTCAACTTCTACAGTCCCAGCCTTTTTTCTTTCTCGCTCTCTAGGTTCAGTAACTCTCACTTTTCCTATGTAACAATTACATCTGTTATGTTAAATTCTATTTATCTTTTACCTTCATAATGCCAGATCTTAATTTCCCCCTCCCTAAACCATTTTTGTCTTTCTTTCTATCTTTTTCTCCTTTGGGCCCTCTCTGTCCCCTGCAACATTTTCTCTTATTCTGCCACCTCAGGGTGCGGCTGAGTTCACTGCACTTTTTCCTGTCACTCTGGACATTCCTCAGGAGCAGCTCTGTTTTTCACTTCTCTTTCCACATGGTCCGTGCGTGCATTTGCGAAGGATGACTTATGCCTTGGGTTGGCATTACTCAAGGGGGTCATAATACACAAGGAGATGCAAAATGTCTCAGAAAGAGTAGATTTTTCAAATATTCTTATTTTAGTGGAGAGTACCGGCAGATGTAAAAATTAAAAAGTAATATCCATAAAATATGATCCCTCTGTGTTTCAAACACACTGCCTTTATATCCTGCAGGTGTTCTTCAAGACCAAGTTGAAGTGCATTCATTTAAAAGATCTCTTGCTATTTTATTTTTACTTTTCATTTCCCAAAAGGTTTTAAGTGATTTCTTCAGCACAATTTACTAAAAGGAAGATAGATACATTTGTCTACTGAATCTGAATACTTTGATTTGGCTCCAACAAAATGTATTTTAACAAGTCTGTTCTTAGTAGAGATGCAATTTAAGTAAACTGCTGTGCATTTCATTCATAAATAATTTATTATTGAAAACAAATGGCCACACTTTCTAACATGTCAAAATCAACAGGAGGCAGAGCTTAGTATAAGGGTTCACTATTAGCCAACTACATTTTTTGTCAAGATTGTATGCAAGGCATAGTTAATATTTAATTTAGCCTATAACACTGGCATACACCTCATTGCCATTGATATACAAAGTTGAATTCACTGTCTTCCTCTTTGGGCGAAAAGAAAAATGTTTAAATTTTCCACCAATGAAGCAATCTGAGAAACTGAGTAACTTTTAATGTTTTTTAATCCCACCTTTAAAAGAAACAGTGAGCGTTTATGTGTATAGTCAGCAATGGTTGCGATACCATCCACTTCCCTCCAAAACCTCTGATGGGTTTTTGATCTTTGAATCTCCCCATCACACCCCAGGAGGCTAGAGAACAATCCGTGGATTTCACGTAGCACCTGATTGATATTTCCAGGGTGTGAAAGCCTCCACTGGCAGATTAGGCTGATATTGCATATTCAAACACACACAATGATATATTTGTCATTGCTATTGACCTTTATCTCTCCAGTTTCCTGACAACCTTCTACAGTTATTGACATTACAAATACCAGCAACAACGTGCAGGGCAAAGTATAACCTTTCATTTACCTTCATGTCCCTCAAATGACTCGTGTAGGTAGTTTCAACAAAAGCAGCAAACAATGATACTGTTGATTTTTTTCCCTCTTAACTTGCTAAAATGTTTTCCATTTTCCTCTTGTTCTCAGAAAATCATGCCAATAACTCTCTACAAAGGAAACGATTTCAAATGAATACAGGTAATTAGAAGTGTCAAGAAATCAGCAAAGTAGGGTGTCTGCCATCATTTCTTGGAAAGAATGCCAGATTCCCTTTCAAAAAGGTCTTTGTCATTTTTTAATAGAAGATAATTAATGTAGACTACAGTAAAATGTACAGGATCCCAGTCGCTTGTCTTTCTTGCCATAGAAATGGGACCATAAAGATGTTTTGATATCTAGAAACAATCTTCTGAGGTTATTTTAAAATGACTTTTAATTACAAAAGTAGTCTTTTTAGTCTTTTCATTTTAAAAGAGAAAGGCTTTAGAAAGGGCATATTTATTAGGAGACAAAAGATAGAAAGTTTTACAAGGAAAAATTATCTGGAAAGTGAAACAACAGGATTTTATAAAGCTGACAAGAGTTAAGGATGCGATAAATTAGCCTATATCTCAAATGTTTCCAAAAGTAAGAGAAATAATGCATAATGTCCTAGTGAAGGCAATTACATACACTTCTGACACTATGAAATCTTGGACACAATTAGATCGTATTTCTTTTTTTCTCTAAGGCTGTACCAAATTGACTATTTAGCTTCATTAAAGCCAACTCTCCATGAGATCAGTGACAAAAGGCTCATAGGTGTTTATGAAACATGAGAACTTGGGGGCTGTTCACTTTCTTTTACAGATGAGGTGAAATTTAAGCCAACTTTGAGATTATCTGAAGGTCATAATTCCTACTATAAGTTATATGAATGGAATAATCCTTCCAAGATTAAGTTTTTACATGTATGTACATATGAAATTATTCTCACTTTATCTCTTGGTTCCCAAGAAACAGTAATATTCCCTCATTTAAGGTTTCATTATCTTAGGATAGCAGAAAGGTCTTAACAACAACAAATATATCCTTAAACCTTGAAGTCTGAAATTAAAGTTATGAGGCTATTTCAATATTGATGACTTTAACATTGAAGCATTAATTAATTGGGGATTATGATTAAAATGCATATAAGCACTCAATAAGTATTACCATTATCGTCTATTATTGGGAATAAGATGGACTGGAGGAAAAAATATAGCCAAACTCTTATAACAAATCTTTGTCAATGCAACAAGTAGAATAACATCTTGTTTCTCTGTAAACTTCTATACTGAGATTGTTCTCCTTCATGGAACTCAAACCACTCATCAAACAAAAGAAAACCACTAAACTGTAATTGATGTGCTAATCATATGCTATTCGATTTGCCAATAATACACTTCTGGGAATCATGATTCAGTGTATTTTTGTTTATAAACCACTCAAATCAAATTTTCAGAGTGGATGAATCTGGCCATTTTAAAGAAGAAGAGACTACATTTCATACAAGCATAATTTTTAAAGTCTGGCATTAAACTAATATATAGAAGGTAGTGCAAAATGTCACAGAATCATTTAGGATAGTTATTGCCCCAAGGGTGGAAGAAGTAGCAAAGTAGTAATGAAGATGGAGTCTAGGAAAAGTGGCTTGGTTGATACACTCTGATTGATCAAGACCCAGGCAAATTTCACAAGTGATGGACCCAAGCTTTAAACAACCACCACGTAAAAGAAACAATCAGAGATTATTTTAGTTACTAAAGATAAAGTTCACTTCAAAAGCTGAAGTGAATTCACAATATTATGAAAGAAACACAGTCAAAAATACAGAACACAGTCAGAAAGATGGACAGAGAAGGTGGAAAAGTGTGCTTCCAAGCAGCACCTTAGCATCAAGGAAGAGAAAGCTGGACTTCCTCAAGTACCTGGATTCAGCTGATGGTTCTTTCTTGCTTAGATGACTCTGGTTCTTTTAGTGCCTGGATAGTGGGCGGTCAGGAAAGTAAGCCATTGATGGCAGGATCATTTCAAGCTGTGTTGCCTCATCCTCCAAATCATGTAATCTCAGCTCAGAGCCCTGACTCAATGTTTTCTCAGAGCCTGTATCATAAAACCCTTCCCAGAATCAAAAGAGGTTGGAAGAGTCCTTTGAAACACCATATTCCAAGCGTAATGGTGTACAACTGGTCTATATTTCAACCCTTCCCCTCCTTCCTTGCTTGTAAATAAGAAATTCCATCAGGATGTGTCATGTTACTGCCCTCCAGGCAGACAATGAAGATGAGTCATTTCTTATGTTACTAAAGACATAGTTTATTGTGTATGGTTCATCACTGTCAAAAATAACAGCAAAATGTTAACCATGCTCAAATCAAAGATTACTGGTTTCATCATTCCTTGTTGTTCAAATATATAATTGTAGGCAGGGCTGGTATTCAGCCAGGGGCTAATAGAACAGGCCATGTTGGTTGTTAAAATAATTTAATACTATTATCCACAGTCACAAATCACTAACTGTTCTTACCCCCCAAAGACTGACCATGCTCCTAGCAGCCTGACTTCTCATCCCCAGAATGCTCACCCTAACCTAGTTCAAGTAATGCCTTTGTAGCAACAGGTTCTCCAGCACCCTCAGCAATATGACCTATGTCTTATTGGTTTTGCTCTTATCATATCAGTTATTAAATATTTTTATAATTACCCCTGATTCCAGCTCCTCCCTCCACCCAGTGGGTTAATTTATTAACCCTCTTGAGCATGTATTTTGCAGGTGGTAAAATTATTCTATGAAAGCCACACTTACATTTTCATAGCTAATTCAGCGGATTGATAAAATCTGCACTTAAATTTCCTAGTCAGATTATATCTTCCACACTATTCATATGTGTCCACGTATCCGAGTAGAACCAGAGATATTTTGGAGATTAGCTTCAGCACAGCGCAGATGCACCTCTGCAGCCCTTCCCTGCATAGAGGTAGGATGACACTATATTTGAATGAGAAGTTTTATCAGGCTCATTAATTTTCATAATAGAATACCAGCTTTACCACCTGCAAGTCTGATACCTAAAATATACAGCTCTCACTTCAATAATCAGCAATTTAAATATTATTGAGGGTCTATTATGGACTAGGCAATTGGCAACATAGAATATCCATGCTTAAGGTACATGGAATTCAGTTTTTAAATGAATTCCATTCAACTTCTGCCAAAGCATGGTCAAGACAACCTATACTTGAGAAAGTTTAAAAAATATGTTGACTATCTACTTCTCTCTGATTCTCTAGAACCTATTCCAGATTCTACTTTAAACCATAGAAACCAGTGGAGCTGGACTATATTAATTCAGCACTCTATACAAACACTTTTACTAAATTAGCAAGCGTTATTGCAATTCAATATAATAGATAGTACAATGAAAATCTTTTTGTACATCTTTCCAAATAAGTTATCCAACGTGTTACCCATCTCACTTCCAAATTTATATCTACAATCCAGACAAGTCTGAACCTTATTTTCTAACAAACTCTGATGTCTCCATCCTCAAAGGCGCCTGAAATTCAACATTTATAACACTCAACTGATTATTTCCCCTCCAAATCTGGTTGTCTTTCAGGGATTCCATATCTCAACATCTTTAAGCATCCAGAAGGGGCAAGTTTGACTCTTGATAGTAATCCTTGACCCCTCACTCTCCTTCACTCTCATATTAAATCTGTTACCAAAGCCAATTAATTTAACCCCCTAAATATCCCTCAAAACTCTCTTCTTCTCACCATCTCCACACTATCATCTTTCACTTAGACACCAGGATGGCCACCAGAACGGCCCTCTGCTTCCACCCTGAATACCCTCTGCTCTCTGCTCTTCAGAGTGATGTTTTTCAAATACAGATCTGATTACCTTCTTCCTCTGCATAGATATCTTCAAAGATTCCTGAATCTCTCAGGCCTACAAAGCCCTGCTTCAGTGGCCCCATTATATGTAGATCTCCATTACCTTCTCATGCAGGATTCCCCCTCGCCTTACAGGAAAGACTCCAACCACATTGCCTGAATTTCAAGTTCCTCGATTCTCCATCCTGCCACAGAGCCTTTGAACACACTGTTGCCTTTGTCCCCTCCTACCCCTTCTCCTAGATCACTACCTCTCAAACTAAGGTTCAAAGGAATTACCTGTGTATCTTGTTAAAACAGAAGCAGGCTCTCATTCAGTAGGTCCAAGCTGGAGCCTAAGATTCTGCATCTCTAAGAAGCTCCCAGCTGGTGCTGGTGCTGTTGGTCTATGGGAAGCACTTTGAAAGCAAGGACCTAAATAGCTTCTGCTTATCCTTAAGATTTCAGCTCTATCATCGCTTCTTTAAGAAAGCCTCTCCTAACCCCAAGTCTAGTTCATATAATTTTATGTGCTGTCGTAGAACTGGGCTCCTTTCCACATAGCAACAATCTCATTTTGTAATTACTTTGTAATTACAAACTAACATAAGGATTCATTGCTATTTTCTCCACTACTGTACTTTCCACTGGGAGTAGCACTAAATCCTCAGTGAATAGCATAACACTAAGGCCAAATAAGGCATTTGATAAATAGTTGTTGAATGAATGACTAAAAGGGAGAAGGCGAGAGTCATGTTATAAATTTTAGGAATTTAGTATCAGAATAAAGTCTGAAGTTTCTTCCTACTGAGGAATATGTAAATATTTCCTTTTATTAAATGGCAGCCATATAACCCATCACATTTTCCTTTTTTGCCTTACCTGTGGGACCTGTTCCTAAATTTACTATTATATTGCAGTAATCAGTTTAGCACAGGTTTTAGTTTTTTAAAGTACAATAATTTCACCTCCATTTTTCTGTTTATTACCCCTTGTTTTATCCTATTTTTTAACTGTCTAGTATGTTGATATTTGATGGTAAGCTGCATCAATTTTTTATTTTAAATAATGAAGCAAAACTACTTTAAAAATTGTAAATGAAGATACTTGATACATTAGTAGTTACAGACTATAGATAAAGAACCTGGACTCTGGAGTCCGACTAGGTATCCGAAACCTGACTTGATGACTTAGAGCAGTGTGGCTTGGACAAGTTACTTATACTTAGTTATGTATTAGTTAATATTGCTATCACCATTAAGAAGCATCGTCAGCAAATGAAAAGTGTTCCCAAATTGAGTTGCCACTAGTTTCAGATTGTGAAATTAGAGTACTCCATTGGTTAAAACTTTGAAAACATAGCAGGCATAAAACTGGGGCAGGCATCGGTGAGAATATATAAAGACAGTTATGATCCTAAGGAGAGGCCTGGAGGTCTCTCTGAAGATAGACTAATATTGCCTCAGGTTCAAATAATATTAGACACAGTGTGATTAATTGATTTGAACAAAGTCATAAAGCCAGCCAGTGGTGAAAGCACACATCTGTCAACATAGACCCCAGAACTAATACCTATTCCACAGTTTTGATTCCTCAATGATAGCATGATATCAGCATTAAATACCTAGATATCAAGGAGAGCATTTTAAATATTGAAAGTAAACTTTATAGGGAATAAATAAAGTTGGACAAATCATATTGCATATACTTGTCCACAAACTGAAGATGCCATAAAAGGCTCATATGATATACTGCAACTGAATAGAAATGTCGCCCTCAGGGAAGCTTCTATTAACAAAAATTCAGTATGTGCTCTATTCCCTATGTGTAAAAAGTACTTAAGCTTAACTGCAACTTAAAAGTTAATTGATAATCAATATAAAATGTAACATCAAGGGCAAAATTCAGCTTCTAAATGAATATATAGAGCGGTCTTATTATCTTCAAACAGAGGCCAGGTGAGTGCTGCTGGGACTAAAAGTGACTTTGGATATGAAGACAGCATTTTATAAAGGCCCCACATGAGGCTGTAAGTGGATCTATTTTAAACAACCCATCATAGATCCAAGAGGAGAAGTTTAAAAGAAGGAAAGAAACTAGGGAGGTGAGAAAATATATCTTTTCAGTCTATTAACAAATGTTAATTTAGCACCAGGTTTTGGTGTACGTTTTTATCTCAGTGGATGAAAAGAAGCAAGTTCTTTACAGTAAAATCTCAAAGTAGTCAAAAAGTCTCTTGGGGTATTAAGGAGTTTGTCTTACCTTTTATTTTGCAGTTTTACATCTGTAATTCATGAGTCTCCAAATGGGATGCAAAAGAGACTTTTCAGGAAAGAGAAGATACTGATTTTAGTCTGAGAACATATCAAACCCCAAAGCTGAAATTAAAATCCAGAGTAATTTATACTCATAAATAAAGAGGTAATAAACCCCCCTGTGGAATGAAATCAACTGAGCTTCACTTACCTCCCGTAAACGCAGGACGACTCAATAGGTACTCAACTGAATTCAAATATTTCTTGTCGTTATCTTTCATTCCCCAGTTGAGCCTCTTCAGCAAACATCTGGTGGGATAAGCAGGACTTTCATTTCTTTCTGTGTTTTGAGAGTCCCAGGTGGTGTCGTATGGACCTGTTCTTTTAACGTTCAATTCCATTCAAATCAGTAGAAATGACAAGTTCTCTTACATGTGATAGAACTTTCAAACCATGTATACTGCTTTTACAAACACACGCATCACTGCAGACCAGAAGAATTCTGTATAAAATAAAAATTTCCCTTGGAAAGAGAAAAACAATATGGCTAACTTGGTTTTAAAAAATGACATTCCACCTTCCGAAAAAAGTGCGTAGCTGTGGAAAAATAAAATACGTGTTAAGGGCTGAAGTGTAAGAAAATCCTCTGTCACGAAGGCATCCAAATATCTTTTGAACTATTTAGGCCATATGTGTCCCAATAAGGCTCTTTTCTGATTAAATAATGACAAGTAAGTGGAACCAAAGATGGCTTCAAAGACCCTTGAATCTTTACACAGCTTTTTGTAATTTTGCAAGTGTGAAATTTAGCTATCATTATACAAATGTTCTAAAGCATAATTTTCTCGGTCTGTGAAATGTGCCTTAGGAGCAAGATGCTGTGCTCATAGTAGGCACTCAAAAAATATGAACAAACAAATGAATAGCAAATGAATGCCTAGGAAAGCAATCCTTGTAAAATACACGTATCTTTTTAAAAATTCTGAACACAAATTTAATTACTTGAAAACAGTAATTATGAACTTGAGGTGGACAACCCCTTCTTAAAGAAAATTAGTTGAGAGCTAACAGAGGGCAGCAATAGCGTAATGGCCAAAAACACGTGGAACACACAAAGAGGGGGAAATTGTGCAGTCATTAAAACTCCAAATAGCTGGCAGTGAAGTGGGAAAATATTTATAATAAAATGTTACGTGAAAAAAGCAGGAAAAGCTACATACTCACTAAAATATGAATGCTTTCACACTCATAGAAGACAAGACTGGCATTAAAATGTGCAAAAAAGTTAATAGTGGATACCTCTAGGTAATGGGTAAATGTTTAGTTTTAATTTTTGATGAAAATGCCTCATCAATGAGCATATGACTTCTAAACTCAGAAGAAAAAGATGCCTTTTGAATGGCAAATAAGGGTGCTGTAATGTTCTAATACCCTTCAAGATCTAAAATTCCTTTTAAGAACATGTGAATGGTTAAGCAGTCTATTCACAGATTCAGCAGCACCACCCCTCCCAGAGAGCCCGAGAGTGGTAAGAGTCAACATCTAGATGAGACGGTGATGCCTTAAACTCCCCAGGCAAAAAGGAGGAAGGATACCTAAAGAACAACTTCATTACTGTTAAAATAAAACGAAGGGAGACAAATTCGGAACTCCAGGGACACTTTAGATACCACAAACTTTAGGTTTCTACTCCATAATAATATTCAAAGCCAATCATCCAAATACTTCATTCTAATCTATAAGAATGTAACAGTCTAATCCCTAGTATCACAGATTTTCAGGAACTGATAGAAGCTAAAAGGGCCATGTGGTATGGCAGTTGATCTGATGCTTGCCATCCAAGGGTCAGCATTACTGTCAGACAAATGCCTAGGTCTAGACAATCTTCTAGAAAATTTGCTACCTCCTATGGCAAAGTTGACAACTAGAATGTATTTTCTCCCTCAGTATCCTTAGGGTCGCAACTACCTTAGCTTGATAAAAAAGGAATACATTAGCCACGACTCTTTGCGTTACAATGGTAGAGATGGGGCAGGGCAGGGGGGTGGAGGCAGGCAGGATTCAAAGAGGCTTAACCAAAAACAGGTGAAACAGAGACATAAAGCTGGCTCAGGTACAGCTGGATCCAACACCTCAAATGATAAAATCAGAGTTCAAGTTCACACCATCACTTGGCTTTTCCTCTATTTTGGCTTCATCCTCAGACAATTCAGCTCCACAACTGTTGGTGACAAGATGGCCTCAGCAGCTCCCAAGCCCCAATTCTCTCCTCTCAGCAATGCTCTTAGAATACACACGCGCACACACACACACAGCATTTTTCTCCAATAGTTTCTTTTTCTTTTTTAATTGGCTGTGTTGGGTCATTTTTGCTGTGCGTGGGCTTTCTTTAGTTGCGGTGAGTGGGGGCTACTCTTTGTTGTGGTGCGCGGGCTCCTCATTGCCGTGGCTTCTCTTGTTGTGGAGCATGGGCTCTAGGCACATGGGCTTCAGTAGTTGCAACACATGGGCTCAATAGTTGTGGCTCACGGGCTCTAAAGCACAGGCTCAATTGTTGTGGCACATGGGCTTAGTTGCTCCGTGGCATGTGGGATCTTCCTGGAGCAGAGATCTAACCTGTGTCCCCTGCACTGGCAGGCGGATTCTTAACCACTGCACAATCTAGGAAGCCCTCCAATAGTTTTCAAACAATAAAAAATCTAGGCCCGACCATTATTGTTTGAATTGAGCTTTGTAATGGGCTTGAACCAGTCCTGTGGTCAAGGGTATGAAACCCATTGATTGATTCCTTTAGCCCATGCACCCACTCTTAGAAATGAGCACAGGGCCAGTTCCAGGCAAGCCATATGAAGTGAGAAACAAGAGGATGGGGTGACCCTAAGTGAATTTCAGGGAAAAGGAAGGCAGAAGAGATCATAGATGATAGATCAATCAATAGATAAACAGATAGATCAATCAATTGACAAGATAAGCAGGCACGTTGGACAGTCACTCATCTGTTACAAGGTAATTTCTTTGCAGCTATGCTCTCCAATGCCTTGACAGGAAAGGGGAAAAAGAGAAAGATAGAGTATAAATTGTACCAATGAAAACGCAGGAAAGAATTGTTGCTCTGTGTCTGCATCATAGGGCTTTACAGGTTTTAAAATAAACAAAAAAATGAGCATAATGGTGAACCATTCACAAATATGATGGAGATATTAGCAAACAATAAAACAGAATCAAAGCTGAATTTGATGCTGACCCATGCCATCTGCTGCCTGGTATGGTCTCATATAAAACTGAAAATTCTGTCACCAAGCACCACATGCCGCAGCCTTTCAACAAGAGCAGCATCCAGTTATTCAAGGTGTTGGGTACCAAATGACTAGTCAGAAATCTACTTGCTCGAGTGACTATCTCTGATAATCCCACACAGCTTGTGGTAGGAATAAATGTGTTAGCAGCAGTTAAATGAATTTAGGAAGTGTGCCATGGGGTGAAAGATGAGGGCAATTGTGTTTTGTGATGCCTGGCTCAGACGGAACTTCTGTTGGAAGATGTTTTAGAAAACTGTGAAACAATACCTGATGGGAAAACCTTGGTGAGATGGCTAAAATGTAACAGATAAAGCTGAAAAAAGACACTAAAGTACATCCATATTCACATGTCAACAGAAAGTCCTGAAACTTTCTGTTTAAATCCTTAAATCTCAATCAGGAAAAAAAAAACTTTAAGATATAGAAATAATTAAAAAATATAAGAAAGATGATTCCAGGCAAGAAAATAAGTAAAAGATGTAAATCTTTTAAAGAGAAAATCACCCTTTTTATCTGCAGGATTAAAACAGCTATGACAGGCAAAGATAATCCTGAGCGAAGCTCTTTCATCGTCTCAGTAAGTGTTTATTGAGCAACTATTACATGCCAGTCACCCTATTCCATGCTTCCTGGAAATAAAATACACGAGCTAAATAGATATGGTGTCTGTCATCAAAGAACTTACGCTGTTGAGAGACTGTATCTAGACTAGGGTATCACGAAGACTTCTATGGAAAAGTGTTATTTAACCAGGGATACTAAGAGAGAGTAGGAGAGGGGCTTCCCTAGTAGCACAGTGGTTAAGAATCTGCCTGCTAATGCAGGGGACACAGGTTCGAGCCCTGGGCTGGGAAGATCCCACATGCCGCAGAGCAACTAAACCCATGCACCACAACTACTGAGCCTGCGCTCTAGAGCCCACAAGTCAAACTATTGAGCCCACGGGCCACAACTTCTGAAGCCTGCATGCCTAGAGCCTGTGCTGCATAACAAGAGAAGCCACTGCTCACCACAACTGGAGAAAGCCTGTGTGCAGCAACGAAGACCCAACACAGCCCATTAATTTATTTAAAAATAGAGTAGAAGATATTTAGGCAGCGTGAATTGGAAGCAAAGGGAATCCTGTATTCAAGAACATTCCAAGGCAGGTGTAAGAATGGAACTTCTTAAGTATAGAAAAGACAGTGTGAGTTGTGTGTAACAAGAAAGGAAGCAAGTGCAACAAGAAAGGAAGCAAGCGCTACAAGAATAGGCTAGAAAGAGGGGTTGTCACCGGATCACACGGGGTCTTATCAACCCTGTTACAGATGTTAGTCTTCATCTCAAGAGCAGTGAAAAGCCATCGAACAGGTTTGAGTAGAGTGGAGTTTTGAGAAGGTGTGTCCTTCACAAGTGTCACCCTGACTATACTGCGGAAGAATAATTACTTTTACACATAAGACTTGAGGGTGGGAAAGCAAGACTGGCAGAGTACATACCAGAGCTATCAGAAGGGACTGACAATAGTTTGAAAAGAGGTGGGGGGTCTGAGAAACACTATGCGGTCTCGTGGACAGAACTCAGGGATGACTTGGATAAGGCGGGCAAGGGAAATGGGGACATGAAGGATGAACTCTGTTTTTTTATGCCCACTGGTTACAGGTTCCCTGGAGAAGGATCAGGTCCAGGGGGAGGCTACAATCTGAATTGTCTTGACTATCTTGAGTCTGTAGTGCTTTGGTACATCCTCTTAAGAAAGCAGAGTAGACAGTTTGATATATGGATATGGAACCCAAAAGAGAGGTCTGGACTGGAAATATAAACCTGGAAGACATTTGATTATATAGCAAAGCATTTGGTGCCATAGGGGTGGACAAGATCACCAGGAAGGAATATAGAAAAGAGAAGGACAGTTTTCGAGCCAGTTTTGAGGAACTTCAAAATCTAATGGCCAGTAAGAAGAGCATATGCTTGAAAAAAAAATCCAAGATAGAATGTCTTGCATGGTAAGAAAAAAAATCAGAATTGTGGGCTATGGAAGTTCTGTAAAAGAGAAAGTCGTAAGAGGGAAGGACTGCTGGACATGAAGTAACCTTCCGTTACTCACAAGCTTCTGCAAATTCAGAAGAACCAACCCCCAAGTACCACCTCCTTCACCCAAACAGCAAAAAATTATTTCTTCAAGCCACTAACCTATTTTCTTAAAATAACAGTAGTGCTTTCATTTTATACGAAGGGCCGGCTTCCATTCTGTAAAAGTTTAGGTTGACCTGCAAATAGGAACGCTATACTTAAGATCATCCCTTACTAAGCAACGACTGCAACACCATTGTCATGGGCTGTCCCTTTTACCGCCGCTTCCTTACAGGTGGGAGGGAGTGGGAGAGGAAACTTCTCTAATGCCAGGAAAATCTGGGCAAGGAAAAAATGCCTCCCCACAACCAGCATTATTTTCTAGAGGCCGGTGAGAAGGAAGGTGGGTTCTTTTGTCGCTGCCGCACCCCATTGGTGATAAGGAACTCAGAAGAGAAACATTAGAAGAAATAGTCATTATACTGGATTATAGGTCAAATGAGTTTTATCTGGATCAGCTGGAACTGAAACCACCATTTAAATCCTTTCCTCCCTGGGAAAGTGTGTTCTAAATTTGCCTTCACTTGGGGCAAATTCTCTTATATGCCTCTGATCCTATCTCCAGTTAGTATCTTTGGGCCCAGGGCAGCTCACATGCTCCAAAGAGTATGAAACAAGCAAGAGAGAAAGCAGTGTTTGTTTGTCAGTGTTTATGCTGCAAGGATGCCCTGTTCATGCTTTGGGAAGATACCGGAGTAAAGAAAACACAGCAGTCATTTCTCACAGAGTCATTACACGTTCAAATGCCATCTAAGCTCAAGGCCATGGAGATAATATGGCCTTAATTTCAGACAGGGCTTAAGTGTTCCCAAGTTAATGAAAATGCAGTTTTCTTCCTCTTGGATCAGAAACTTCCTTAACAGACCTCAGCACTTAAACAACTAAAAGATTTGTGTTTTAAGGGTGGACCTAACCAGAGGAGACCAGGAATAAAGGCAAAGTACTTGTTTCCTGCCTTCCAAGGACTGTCAGGACCCTGGGAGCTCTCCCTGGTGCTACTAATACCATGACCCTGCTTTGTTTGCTTGACACAGTCTTTGCTCCTACTTCTCTGTGCAGATCTCCGGCCAGAAATCCAATCTGACCAGAACTTAATTTGGTATTTTTGTCTCTGGTCAGCAGCGCTGGCTTCCATCACGTCCACCACCATCCCCATCTCTATCCAATTTGTCTTTATTCCACCTGAAGCAGTACTGCCTAGGATACAGCTTTGATGATGCTCCTGCCTGGTACTCCCCCTTCAAACTCTCAAAACTCACTCTATATTTTTAACAGTCTAACATCCAAACATTACAGAACTTAAAGGCAGCTTAAAGATGATTTACTAAATACTAATCTTTACTGTCTGAAGTGCAAGGTGCTATTCTAGAATTCATTTAACTTTCACCATCCTTAAGAGTGAGGTAGTTCTATAAGCCCCATTTTGTGAGTGAGGACATGAGACCCAGAAAGCTTACGTAGTTTGCTGCGGGGATGCCTGGATCTCACTCCAATAGCTGCCCTGGGTTATCCCACTGGGCTTGGTCACTTGCCCAGTGAGTCCTACAGTATCTGCCAGACTCAGTCTGCCTCTCTGGGTACCAGTCTTAGCCTCATAAGTGTCAATATTCATTCGACAACCCACATAACACAGCAGTTATAAGTTCAGACTTCAGATTTCAATTGAGAGAATTTGAATCTTGTCTCTGCTGCTTCATAGCTCTGGCACCATGCGTGGTTACTGACTATCACAGCCCGTTTTGTCATCTGTAAAGTAGGACTTCTTATATCCACTTCATCAGGTTGCTTGGAGGCATGCATGAAAGAATATATCTAAAGTGATTTGCACACAATAGCTGCTCAATAAATGAGAGCTGTTATCTGTGAGCACTTTCTATGTGTCAGTCTTTATTACCCCTCGTGCTCTGGCATGCTAAGAACAGACTTCTGGAACAGGGCTCGCCTATAAACTGGGGACTGATTTTATACAGTTTTCTGTATGGTCACACACATACATATATACCCCACAGATAATGGAATATTGCTTCATCACATCTTAGAAATCTTATGTCACTAAAGGTCAGTATTGCAAATAATCTTGTTAAAATTTTATATTTTTGCAGTTACTTTCATGGTTAATGAGGTTAACATGTGTACTCAACACTTACTTGGGTGGTTTCAGATGATGTTAATGCACATTAATGCTCCTAATTACAAGACCCCTGAGCCTGTTTCCCACGCACTTTGCACCAAGAGCTCCATGGGGTGACTAAATCTAGGCAGTTTACGCCTGGTACCAAAACCCACCCAGACCCGGCCGACGGGTGCCATGGTCATGCTGTGAGGACAAAGGCATTCATAGGTGGAGTGGAAAGAGCTGTTCCAATTAAGACCTGCAGCACTGAGCGCCACAGCAAGAATGTCTAGCTTCGGGATCTGAATTCCTCTCAAAGGTTTTCTCTGAGAGAGTCCATTGTCCTCCCTGAAATATAGTCTTGATTTGAACCTCCACCCTTCCTTAGATGTGCTTTTAATAATCTTGAGGCTTAGCTGGGGATTAAGAATAAAAGGCTTAGGTCCAAGATCCTTTTTCATTCAAAAGATGGCTCTACCACTATGTAAATTTATGAGTGCAGCTATGTAGATTTGTAGGAAAAGGGATTTTGCTTGATGCAGGGACCATTGCTATCCAATAAAATCCATTTCCTTTTTCTTCAAGCATATAGTTAGACAATATGTCATAATCTCCCTGAAGTTAGGGTTTGGTCCTGTGGCCAAGTTCTCAGCAGTGGATTCAAGCAGAGGTATGTTGGGGGAGAGGTAAGATATCCCCAGCATGTACAGCATCTAAGTCTCAGGCTCTGAGTCTAGCCAAAATGCTCTGTACAAAAATCTGGTTTAGAGTCAGTCTTATCATTCCTTCATGAGAGATAAGAACATATAAATGAATTGCCTAAGATACCCCCTGTTCACAGCAAAGATAATATTTGAACCCCAGATTTGGACTCAGTCCAATGTACCTTCCACCATACACCACAGGCAGGTGGTGTATGGTGGAAGAACTTCCGTTTGAGGATTAAGAAATTCTATTTGAAGATCATTAACTAAGAATTCTACTTTTCCTTTGAACCCTGGCCTCTAGAAATGTATTTCCCTTTTAATATGCATGTTTCAAAATTCTTTTGAAGAAATTTTCTTACCTATTCTATAGATAGAAACATTATGGGGCAGAAAGTTTAAGGAGCTACAGAAAACACCAGTAATAAAAAATAGATTTCAGAGGAATTATTTTCTAGATTTCTTCTAAAAATGTGATTTCTCTTACTAACCAAACCCACTTGTTTATAACGCATGAACTCTCACAGGCTTCTCTCTTACTCAATATCGTAATAGGAGCTTTATGGTACTGATACTTTAATAGATTTAATTGTGTCTATATATTTTTTTAATAAATTTATTTATTTATTTATTATTTGCTGTGTTGGGTCTTCATTGCTGCACAGGCTTTCTCTAGTTGTGGTGAGCTGAGGCTACTCTTCACTGCAGTGCACGGGCTTCTTATTGTGATGGCTTCTCTTATTGCAGAGCACGGGCTCTAGGTGCGTGAGCTTCAGTAGTTGTGGCACATGGACTCAGTAGTTGTGGCTCGCGGGCTCTAGAGTGCAGGCTCAGTGGTTGTGGCACATGGGCTTAGTTGCCCCTTGGCATGTGGGATCTTCCCAGACCAGGGATCGAACCTGTGTACCCTGCATTGGTCAGCAGATTCTTAACCACTGCGCCACCAGGGAAGTCCCATGTGTCTATATTTTTAAGTCTCCATAATAAGAATCTTAATGTAGATACAATTCAGATTTTTAAAAATAACTTTTTCCTTCCAAGTGTCTATATTCTATGTGTAAGCCTTTAGGGGTTTAATTTCAGAAGCACCTCAGAGGTTGTAAAGACATAACAATCTATGAGTAATATTTAAGTCAGTAATAGAAACAATGCTGTATAAATTTTAAGTTGAATGTTGCAATACGTACAGAAAGATACTGAATTCTCTGAGGGAAGTCAGATTCTGCAACCTTGAAGCATCAATCATGATTCCATTGATGACATAGCAATTAATGGTGTATCTGGCAAGTATAGGTGCCCCTAATCCTGTCTTGGACTGCATACCAAAATAATACCAGGCAAAGACGTTCAGTAAATTACTTTCATTTACTCTGCACAACTGAGTAGAAATACTCCTGACCACTTTGGACGAATTACTTCTGCCACACGTGTATTTTTGACTTGGACAAGAGGGTACATAGAAATGGTGGTGATCACTCAGGCAACACATTGACTGAATCATGTGATGATCAGTTATGATCCCCAGCTGAGGAGCACCAGTTTACATCCTTTTAGAATAATACTTCTGCCAGGGTTGGAAAGACAGCCTTTTGATCTATTAAATCAAATGGTTCTCAAGCGACTATAACATCAGTGGAAAGAAGAGTTGACTGCATAGAAAACATTTTCCTCCCCATCATCCCAATGTCTAGCCAATCTGGAGCTATAAACATAGCTTCAGCATTAAACTGTTTTGTGTTTCTTCTCATTCCAAGTGATTTGTATAATATTTGAACTTCATAATGTCTTGTATTATTTTAACTATAACTGTGCTGCCATGCTACTTTTTGCATTAACCAATCATTTCTAGGCACCATATTAAATATGATTCATTTTAATGCTATGTCGATAGTGCTGACCTCATAATAGACACTGCTGTCTTAGGTCTTTAAATGTCGAACAGGGTGTGTGGGTCAATGGCATATTAATAGGAGTCAGCTATACTCATGAATTGTTAATTATTTTTGTTGTTTTAAATGTTCCTGAAATAGGAACATAAAGTGGGACACTTTCACACACACACACACACACACACACACACTCATACACACATAGCACAGTGCCTACGTAGGTTTGAGAGAGAGACTAAGTTTCTGTGATACAAGAAGTTTTATTCAAATCTATATGTCCACCAAGACAAGAGAAGTTTTTTTTTGCTGAGGGTAAAATTCAGTGAAGTTTATGTTTTTAATTGAACTTCTGAAGGATGAGATATACAATTTTTGAAAAAGCAGAAGAAATTGTAAGTATAAGAAATATAAAAATAAAACAGATGCATGCAGAAGAAAAAAAATGTATAAGGTTCAACCTAAAATGTACTGTGAAATGTAATTCTTTGATTAATAAATATTCTTTTCTTACTTTTGAGCTGGTACATCTCTTTCTTAGCACATAAGTTTCCCCCTCGAATATTTAAATATAGCTTGTGTGTAATCATGGCATTTGCAAAGACAATATAGTTTTCTCTGCTACCCTCAAAATTTTGTGGCAGCATCATAGGTGAGTTTGATAGCAACTTCACCTCCATCAGAAGAGAAAGGATGCAATGGCCTGGGCCAAGTGCTCATAAATGTCAGATACACTTGTGCAGGCTGAGATTAGCATGTCTGCTGGGTCACCAGGGCATGGTCATTTCAGCTCAAAACTCCCCAAATTCATTTACCTTTTATTTGTCATCTGTTACGACATTTGAAGCTCAATTTGTATGCTTTTCTTAGACTGTCTTATCTAATTGTTTCTATAATTCAGAATTGCATTCTACCTTTTATGATGAAAAAAAAAGCATTTGCATTTTCTATCCATGTTTCTAAGCGCTTATTTCCAAATGATATTTTCATAAGTGGAGTTTGAAGGTTTTCTGTAATGCAATTCAAAAGTGCCTCTTCTGAAAGGGATGGGTTCCTGAAGCAATGAATCAAGATAGATTAGATATGGAAAAAGAAAAAAAAGCCAAACTTCCACTGATGTCTCACTATCCAACCACAATATATCTGCTGCTTTTTTTCTCTCTTGACAGGGATTCACAGATGTCTTTTTAACAACCGTAAAACAGAAATACTCAATATGAAAACAAAGGAACACGTATATTGCCAGTGATATTCGGGTAATCTACAACTCCTTCCACTAACACTGTTGTTTTTATCCGTTTCCACATGCAAACTTCTTTCTGCTTATAAATCAGAGACTAAAGGGGAATAAATACATACGTATCATAGTGATCTAACACCCATCCCAAGCAAGCCTCATCCTGTGTCACTGCCTAAGTCATGCAAATTACACCAGAGCTGCCAGTTGACTAAGATTAATGACACTGCGCCAGCTTCTTTGTTTCTCTCTGCGGCCGTTTAGTGTGAAATACTATCCAAAAACATTATCTATCCTCGATTAATCCCACAAATTTGTTCACACGATGCACATTGTTTAGGGCAATTTACAACAGGAACATACTGAGCACAATTGCATTTAATTACTTGGGTTCTAATTACATTCATTAAAGGCTAATAAAATAAATGAAACAGCTTTAAAAGCTTCTGCAAAACACATGGGTCTTGTCTCCCTAGTGAAACATACAGTAGATGTTTGATGGGAAACACAGATTTGACCATATATGTGTGGTTATAGACATATATATATGCATACTCCATACGTTAAAGTAGATTTAAAAATCATAAGCAATAAAACATCAAGTATTCTAGGAATACGTTTCCTTAATGAGTGGTTGAGAGATTTTAGGAACCTAGAACTACTTTTTATGTGGTGAATAAAGAGAAAAGCAAATCAGTTTTCAAAATCCATTTTGAATCTTAATTGTTTCCACCTGCATGGCCCAGATGCCCAGCCCGCTCTTTCCCACGTCCGCATTATAAAGGCTACTGACCAACAGAACAGGGGGGCATTCCACTCAAGCTGGGTTCTGAAGAACATTTCCATCAGGTTGAATCACCAAACTCAGTCAGGACTTTTGGATTACTTTCCTCCAACACTAGAGGCAGCTTATTTAAAGACCATATAACCTAGGGACATCTCTGGCGATCCAGTGGTTAAGACTTGGCCTTCCAATGCAGGGGGTATGGGTTCAATCCCTGGTTGGGGAGTTAAGATCCCACATGCCTCACAGCCAAAAAAACCAAAATGTAAAACAGAAGCAATATTGTAAAGAATTCAATAAAGACTTCAAAAATGGTCCATATCAAAAAAAAAAATCTAAAAAAAGAGACCATATAACCTATTATATGAAAATTCATACTTTAAGGCACTCTGAATAATTTATTCTGTAAGGGTTAAAAAATGAGCTTGTAAATATCTAATTTTCCTAATATTTGCACACCTATTTAATGCAATGTGTTTGGACCATGTGAGAAAGAGAAAAATGGAAAACATCATTGTTGACAATTATGCCAGTGAGAAAACAATATTGGAAATTCAAAATAAGGGGTTTCATTTTAAGATTTTCTGTCACTACCTCTGAATAATCTGATTACCCAAAGACAAATGTCTACCTAACTAATTGTCTTACATGCCTTTGAAGTCCATGGGTCACTTTATTAAGTCCATGGTGATGTGATCTGGCAAAGGTATACTGAGCCTTGCAAAGCCCCCTTTAGTGCTCAGCATTAGCACACGGAGCAGCAGCATGTAAATCGAAAGACATGTGATTGGCATGTCCCATCACAAACAGCATTTTGCCTCTAGAGTGGATTTTGAGCATTATCCAAAGTAAATCAAGAACTTTGGGGATGATTTTGATAGGCACTTGGATTTAGGATTTCTACTGGATTCAGATCTTTGCCAAAGGATAAAGATTAAAAAAAAATCTTACCTAAATGCATTGATAATTATCGTGTCACTATCTTTTGTCCTTTGGGTGCTCTTTGACCAAGCAACTCCACTTCTAGGTATGGGACTTAATGGAATACTCTCACACATGCACGAAGAGAGAATTAGGAAGATGGTTATTACAGCACCGTTTTTAACAGTGAAAAAAATGGAAACATCCTAAATGCTCATCAATAAAGAAATGGTTAATAAAACCAAAGGAATCCATAGTATGTAGTCCTATGTAGCAATTAAGAAGAAACAGGTAAATCCATACGTGTGAAATGGAATGCTCTCAAAAAGCAGGCTGTGGACAACATATACTGCAGGAACGTACAAGTTAAAATAGTATGTAGGGGTGTTTGTGTGTGCATGGGAAAAGGTCTGGAAGAATCCAAAAACTGGTAGTAGTGATGACCTCTGAGAAGAGTAGAAAAGGTGGTAGGGAGGGAGTCTCAGGGCAGGAAGGAGGACTCCCACTTGTTACTTGGCATTACATGAATTTTTGTAAAAATGCATTCATATATCATATGTAACTTTTAAAAATTAATATAGGTGCAAGGTAAATATTTAGAGCTATGATGTGTTAGCAAACACTTCCCTCCGCAACACACACACACTAATTTCCAAAATATCTTCATCTGAAAGCTCTTCAGAACATGATCTGTAAGATGTTTTCTTGGGAAGTTATTTTTTAAAACTGGGATTTTACAGTTTAGAAGTTCTTTTCTGTTTCACACTCATTCTGTGCTTCTACCTTGCTATTTTCCTTTCCTCCTACTATGTGTCAATGCCAGAAATTTGGAGAAATTCCGTTCTCATAACATAGCTGCAGGAGGCACTTGGTGTCCTCACAGACTGGCATCAGTGCAACCTACCCTATAGAATCTTATTAGTTTTGAGTTATGTTCCAGTGGTTGAAGATTCTCTCTCCAAAATACACCTGTAAAGGCTTTGGTGCAAAGGAAGCACAACTGTTGCTTTGAGGAAATTTTTAAAAGAATGACGCTTTGCTATCATTCAGTCATTACCACAAATGCTTTAACAGGATTTCAGCACTATGCTGTAAAGCTCAGAATCATAATAGCATGGAAAAGGACTTGACATCAAAAAAATAATAATAATAATAAGGCAAACTGGAAGCAAAGCAGGATTGCAAAGGCTTGGATGTGAATTTTCTGATGCAAGCCTACTTTTCTCCTCACCACATCTCAAACACCATGTAATCTCCAGAACTTGCAAGATTCTTCTACTCGAGGTGGAGACCCACCATTTGGTCACATTATCTCTGACAATGCCTACAAAGTGTGGTCTAAGTCTTTGGAGCTTGCATTCAAAGCTCTTCAGCCATGGAGTTTTGTGTCTTGCTACCTAATTTCATATACCATATACTCCAAACGGATTTGGCAATATCTTTTTTTTTTTTTGAAATGTCAACCTGTATTTTTTTTTTTCAAATATAATTGCTTTACACTCTTGTACCAGTTTTTGAGGTACACCAAAGTCAATCAGCTGTATTTATACATATATCCCCATATTCCCTCCCTCCCATGATTCCCCCCCCCCACCCTCCCCGTCCTGGCAACATCTTTTTCATAGCCTCTCCTCTTAGAATCTCTTTGGTGCTCTCCACTACTCTCTGCATGTTAGGATTGCTCAAGGTCTATCTTAAATGTCATTTCCTCTGGTGATTTTCCCTGGTATCCTTTGAGGTGCCTTTCCTGTACCTTTGCTCTCACTGTACCTCCATTTCAGTTTATTTGTGCCTCCATGGCATTTGCCACATGTGTTCTTGTATTACGGTTCTCCACGTATGTCTCATAACCCCCTTAAAGATTAGGACTGAGACCAATGTGCCCATGAAACCTAGTAGACTGCTTATCATACAGCAAGAAGGAATTTTAAAAAAAAATAGTAATTAACCAGATGAAAAGAGTGCTAGAATTGTTTAAATAATTGCTCAGCTCTTTCTATTAATAGGTAGCTGTCAGTAGGCAGAGCATCTCCAGTAACTAATAGAGTACCTGGTCCATAGTAAGTGCTCAATAAATATTTATCAAATGCATATGAGTAAGTAAATGAACAAAAAAAAAAAACAAACATAGGAACAAATAAGTGATTTTTTTCTTTCTCTTTTTCTCTCATTTGTCTACCCCAGGAAGGAAAATGTTTATTATAGTATCTCATGAATAATGTCAAAATCTCTTCATGGCATTTCATCAAAAACAGCAGTCTTCGTTATCAGAGACTTAGACTATAATAACAGCTTTATACAGTGTCTGTAATTCAACATCTAGTTTTCATTAAGATTTTTAGGACTGACTCTTACAGTTTAAATTTGTTCCATTTTACAATAAATCTGTAGAATAATTGCAAATGTGTTTAATGAGTCCTGGATTAGTAATTTAACGTCTTTAGAATTCTGTCTTTATATTGATACATACTTACAGAGATTTAAAGATAAAGTGTTTTTATTTTTTTTCTTTAAGAACCTTTATTGAGATAAAATTGACATACAATAAACTGCATATATTTAAAGTGTACAGTCTGATATTTTTTTCTTATTAGTAATGTATACATGACAATCCCAATCTCCCATTTCATCCCACCCCAACTCCCTGTCCCCCGCTTTCCCCACTTGGTGTCTATATGTTTGTTCTCTATATAAAGATAGGGTGTTTTTAGTTAACAACATGAACATCCTGAGAGGTGATAGGCAGAAGATATGCCCGTAAGGGAACAGGAGGCTCAGTGATTCTTCAGTGAGTAGAAAATTCCCCTGCATTTGACACTTCTGGGCAAGAGACTGCTTCTTCTGGATGGCCAAGTGGTAGCGTTCATTGTGTACCCTCAGATGGGTTCCTTTACATGACTTCAAGACCTTCCCCTTACCTTTACCAACAAGGATTCACAATGGGGCAGAAAAAGACCCTCAGGACATTGCAATAGGATTCAGCAATTCCTTCCCTGTTCTCCTTTCTTTTTTTACTCACCTCTGGGAAACTAAGAGGAGCTGTTCCGTGTAAGC
Organism: Hippopotamus amphibius kiboko; assembly: GCF_030028045.1. Classification (NCBI taxonomy): domain Eukaryota; kingdom Metazoa; phylum Chordata; class Mammalia; order Artiodactyla; family Hippopotamidae; genus Hippopotamus; species Hippopotamus amphibius. Next base: position 180,584,448 of record NC_080187.1, read on the forward strand.
ACCAGAGAAATATATAACTGCAAACTGAAAGCTCATGACCTCAATCCTCGGCCGCCCCTTGCCCCTCATTACTGCAGCAGTTGGTGTAGGGAAGGATTAAAGAGGGCTAGAAATCATTGGGTGAGCATACACAAGGGCTCAGAAATTTGACCTTCGTTACTTAAAGCACACCGTCTCCTCTAAAAGCTGGTATACGAGGAGAATTAAAAACAGAACCAGGAAAGGTCAGGTGGAGTGCAGATGCACTAACAAAGATGAGGTTGAAATGCCCCCCCCCCCCAAAAAAAAAATCCTCCAAAATATTCACCTTTTCTTCCTTTAGGCATAAGTTGACATCACGCGGAGAAATCAATTTGGCTTTTGCCACTAACCAAAACTGCAAAAAAACCTCCATGCCTAAAGCAGGAGCTTAAAACTTACAATTGCCAGAGCAAGAGAGGACTTCAGAATGCTCCCAACACAGGAGACTTTCTTAGGGTCCTTTCTAATGAAGTAGAATCAGATTGGGCCTCCCCCCTATATCTGATAGCTTTTATTATCTGTATCTATGAATTACCCAAGTTTAATGGGAAATACAAGAAGAGATTACAAAGGCACTGATCAGTCAAATATTTTTACAATTGCGAAATTTGCAGCAAGGCTCTCTCTTCTCTGGGAAGGCAGAGTGAGGGGCAAGGGGCTAGCATCGTAAAACATATGACCATGGCAACAGGGCAAAGGGGGTGTGAACCCAAACGCATTTTAAAAAACATACACCAAGAAGTGAATGATTCCCATCTGTCAGCAACAATGGGACCACATTATTCATTGTTCTGTTAGTCCTGTGCTCTGTGGGTGTGGGGAACAGGCCTCCCCCTTCAGAAGTCTCTGGTTGTAGATGAGGAAACTGAGGCACTTAATTAAATTCAGCTTAAATGACTAGCCCCAAAGAGGCAAGCAGCCTGAGATCAGTAAATGTTTGCTGAATTCTGAAAAGAAACTGCAATAACCAGCTATTTTCTTTCTTCATGATCATAAAGATATTTTATGTTTCTATAATGGTTTGCACTTTTCAAAACAATTTCATAAATTTTCAATGAAGCAAGTAAGCGATTTAAATACTATCTTTAAAAGATGGCTAGACGTGTGTGGCTCCTAATCTCTATTTTTTCTTTTCTTGTTTAAACAAGTAGTGAATGGAACACTGCTATCCAAGAGAAATATAATCAGACACACTTGTGCAATTTTAAATTTTCTAATAGCTATAGTCAAAAAGTAAAAAAGGGGGTGAAATTTATTTTATTTAGCCCAATATATCAAAAATGTTTAAAAATGCAACTAATATAAAAATTATTGTGATATTTTATACTCTTTTTTATATTGTCTTTGAAATCTAGTGTGTGATTTATACATACAGCACATTTCAGTGAAGACTAGTCCCCTTTAATGTGGCCAGTAGTCATGTGAGGCTAGTGGCAACTGTTTTTAGTAGCATACCTCTGAGTTTCCTTCTTTCCCCTAATTTGGATGTTTTGCTGCCCTGGTTTCTCTATTAGCAACTGCAGACTTCAGGAATACCAAAAATTGGCTGTTTGAGTTAGTGTCATATTTATCAAGGGCATCCACTAATCCACTTGGGAGAGATCAACATATTCTCTCAAGTCCTAAGAATAAATATATGTGTGTATATTTATGATTATATTAGTGTATATGTGTGTGATATATATCATTATCAACAAGCCTTGAGTGTGCCTGTTCCTTGTAAAGCATTATACCAAGAAGCAGATCAGCATCAAATCATCATTTTGGCCAATATATTTATTAAGCCCCTAAAATGCATAAGGCAGCCATGTTTCTTTCACCAGCAAACCTCAGGTTGTTTCTAAACTTTCAATTAAGTGTGGTGAGTTCAGCATTTAACAAGGCCAAGGGAACCCTAACTTCACAACTTGCGTCTTCATAAGCACTATGAATTTGTGCAAGTCATTTCCCTACCTTGATCTTCAGTTTACTCATTGGTAAAATGAGGACTGTTGACCTTTAAGCTCCTTTCCAGTTCTGACAGGCCATGGCTTGATAATAAAAGTTTACTTCCTTTTAGCCTCAAGGAACACATTCCTCACGCTTCAGCAGTTGTCTATATGCTGTGATTTATGGAGTACTAGTAGGGTTGCCAAATTTATGGGAAAAAATACAGAATATCCACTTAAAGTTCAGTTTAATTTTTTTTATTAATTTTTATTGGGGTATAGTTGCTTTACAATGTTGTGTTGGTTTCTACTGTAATTTTAATTTCAGATAAACAATGAATTATAAAGTATAAGCATGTCCCATACAATATTTGGTATGTGTATATATTTTTAGTATTTATACTAAAAAATGATTTGTTCATTTGAAATTCCAATTTAATGGGCATCCTGTATTTTATCTGGCAAACCTAGGTACTAAGAAAGTCTCATGGCCCTCACCTCTCAACCAGCGTTTGAAATTCTCATGCTGTAGCACAGTAGCATGAGATAGCACATACTTTTGTAAGATCCCGGCTGTTTGAACCCTGGTTTAGCACATTTTCACTATGTGTTGCTAAGGGCAAGTTTCTGAGCCTCAGTTTCCTCATCTGTCATCTTAAAACTGACTTATAAGGTCATTACTTATCCCTGTTATGTAAATGAGAAAACTAATGGTGAGAGAAGTTAGACTACTGGTCATTTTACATTCATATTTTAATCATTGATGTTTCCCTATAAGAGGGTAATTATTAAATGAAACAATCCATGTGCCAGGTACATAATATATGTAATAAATGGTATATATTAGGACTGTTTTTGAAATGATAGGAGTTGTGGATAAGGTGGGTGGAAAGGGGAAATTTTGAGTTAGAGAACTCCTTTAGAAAGGGCAGGCATGAGTGAGACATTAAGACAGAGTCTTGAGCAGCTGAGGGAGGGATAATGAGCAGGTAGGAAAGGGGTGTAGAACTGAGATGGGAGGGTACAAAAATCTCTACCTCTTCACATGTTATCTAGTTCACTAAGCATGTACGTGACACCATAGTTCCAGAGCTTCTTCTCCTCACTATTTCCAAGACCCAGTTTCATAGTTCTCATAGCACTAGATAAAGCAATCTGAATCAAGATTATCCTTCCTTAGAGAAAGCGAAGGTACCATACTCAAGACAAATCCCTTTCCCCATTTCTCCAACATTTCTATAGACTACATGAAAAATGCAACTGCAACATACAAGGATAGACTTGTTGGGAAAAAGAAGCCTCCCGCAGAAGTCTGGTAGTATGAAAGGAAGTGGGAATGGGCCAGACTTTGCCGTTATAGAATTATGAACTAAATTGAAAGCATCACCTTTGGGGTTCGTTCAGTGACATGAGTGGAGCCACCTCTTCCTCTCACTGACAGCTGTCACTAGTATGGATATTACTCCCAAAGCTTGGAGGCCAGAAAGATCTTCCCAATTTCTCTGGAAGGGAAAGTTCTACCTTTTCCAATTGACACTGATTAAAAATACAGGAAATTCTTTCCTTATGATTCCCTTCCTAAATCCTCCATTCCAGTGATGCTGGCCTGCCTTCGGACTTTTGCTCAAGATGTTTCTGCAACTTTTGCTACCCTTTCCCTTTCTCCACCCACGTCTGTCTCAGTTTCTTTCTTTGGTACTCTTGAGTCCCAGCTCCTGCATAATGCCCTCCTGGCCCATCCAACACCAGAGTCATCTCTCTCTTATCTGAACTTCTCTGGTACTACTTGTTGGTTTGATTCAGTTAGCATTTATAATGCTGTAGGGTGTGTGTTGTGTGTGTGTGTGCATGCAAATTTGTGTCCAGCTAATAAGAATGTAAACATTTTGTGGACAGAAACAAGGTCTTAGAGTTCTCTGTCTCCTCACACTGAATGAGGCAATATCTTTTAGATGTTCAATAAACATTATTTTTGAGGGGGTAATAATATAGCCCTTTTATTAATCAGACATCCTTTTAATAATTCATGATTTTGTCTCAGTAAGTCTAATCTAAACTGTTGAAACCAGTGAAAATTGTTGAATCTGTATAGCCTGGTCTATGGAGCATATCAGGACTTCAGAGGATGGTGAGTAAGAAGGAGGAAGCAGAAGCAGGTTGATACTGAAGCTGGGAAGCTGACCCAGCAGTAGCACCAGCCACTGAGAGAACTACACAACATTGTAAATTAGCACCTGTATTCCCAGGAGACCATCTGGCCAATGAGGACAGCACTGGAGTGTCCAGACCTTTGCGATCCTCAAAGTGTATGACAGTGACATATTTTGGGGTTTCAGTCCACTTGAGGATCAGGACCCCATCTGGAAGCCGGAGGAACTAGAGACAAAGTCTAGCCCCAGGGAAAGAAGGCCAGCAAGAGGTAGGCAAGGTGTCTCTGTCCATGGTCTGGGATCTAGGGCAAAAAGCTAACACCTGCAGGGGCTTGGAACGCTTACCTGAAAACCCAAGAAAATGTTCGTTTGTACTCACTGGATACGCACAGAAAGATGAAGGGAAGCCTGCATCTTAGGGGATATATGAGTACCAGAACTAATCTTAGAACAGCATGTCGTAGAGAGCTTATAGAAGCAAGACTAATTCTAGACCCCACTCCCTGGTGAGGCAAAAATTTCCTCATGTCTCTCCCAGTCTCAAGATTTGAGCCAAGGTATTGAGGAGGACTGAGCTTAGAGATGAACGGCCTCAGCCCTTATATATATCTATAGGCTTAACAGGACTGGTGAAGGTAAAGGCTGATAATTTGTTTATTGAGAAGTGGTTAGACAGTTTTGTATCATACACCTGAATCTTCTCAGTAATGGTTAAATGCTCTTTAAAAAAAATTCAGGCTAATCATTGTTTAATACTCAGAAACACACACATATGTAAAAAAAAAAAAAAATACTTCTCCAACTCACAGTTTGAAAAGCAGGCCTAATAAGAGTCCAGAATGGATGTTCTTCATGAGTTTATAGACAGAGAATATTATTGCTTCTCCAATATATGATGCTATAATGCAGTCTGCTTTAACAATATGGTGAAGGTCTTAAGTAGAGCCCACAGTACCTGCCACACCACTCCTTTGCACTATTCAGTCATTCACTTTGAGCTATCAAGTATGAAAGAAGAGGGGAGGGGGAAATGGGAAATGCTGGTCAAAAGGCACAAAGATTCAGTTATGCAAGATGAATAAGTTCTGGAGATTTAACATACAGCATGGTGACTGTAGTTAACAATATTATATATTTGAAATTTACTAAGAGGGTAGATCTTAAGACTTCTCACCACACACACACACACACACACACACACACACACACACACTTCCTATGTGTAAATTATACCTCAATACAGCTCATAAAAAAAGTATGGTAGATGAAATGATAAAGGTATGGAAGATTGGAAGATGACAAGGGACAGAGCCCTTGAAGCCCCTACATACAAAGATAAGGAAGACGAATGAGTGCTATTATAGGAACCTGAGAAGAAAAGGTCAGGCCAAAGAAGTACAGGAGCCAGGAGAGAAGGATACCATGGAAGCCCAAGAGAGAGAAAGTTTCCAAAAGTCTGCTGTAGTCAGTGGTGGCAAAAAAGATGTTTCCTACTTGGCTCCAACACTTCCTTTCTAAGCAGATCCACACAACATTCCAACTTTGGCTTCAGTGGTCACCAGTTTTAGCAAAGGCTGGAAAAGGATTAAACAGAGTTTGAACTTGAAATCCACAGAATAACAGAGCAAGGCCTTTTATCTGCACATGTTGCAGAGCATGAGACCAAGGGGCAACTGCAGAGCATACAGAGTTGCTACCTTCTGGATAGAGAGCTGAGCAAAGGTTTGTTTTAATAGAACATAAAGTACAGGAGTCAAAGGAAGACAATGGAAAGATAAGTAAAAACCAAGAGATTCCTGGATACAAGTTGAAGGCATTTTTTAAGAGCCTGTTTAAGCTCTCTCTGATTTGCACATAAATCTGGTGCTGGCAAATAATTACCTATTTCATGGCCAAAGTTCTACTTTGGGGTTCTTAAAAATTCTCCAAATGTATGGTGACATAGCCTTTGGAGTTTAAGAATTTAATTTATTTTTCACCTGTATGTTGGAAAAAATGTCTTAGATTCAAATAATACATTTTTCCTCTAAACAGTCATTTTAAACATTGACTCATAATATTAAGTGTCTTTTGAAAGCATTATAAACCTCAACATTCTTTCATTGTTATTTTAATATATTGTTGCAAGAATATCTTAAAGTTGTAACAAACAAACTGAAAATTTTGGGGGGGGTGCAAATTTTCTTTAAAAATATAGAACAAAAGGCAAATAGCCCTAATATTTTTCTATTTATTCAACGTATCACCATCTTCATCTGTCCATGCATGCTCTATGTTAGCATAGTACCTTCCTAACATTTTGAATTCCATTAATCTAAAATATAAAGCCCTATACCTGTGATATATTACTAATGCTAATAGATAAGATCACCCAATTATAAACTTCAGTTTACTCTTATTAATGTAGCAAATGAAGTCATGGAAGTGAGTGAGATCTCATTTTGGATAAGGTTCCATTTCTTGTTAAATGTTGTTATTTCACAGTTAGGCATATATCATCATTGATATAACAATAACAGATGTCTTATTTGTGGATTCTTCTCCTGTCTGCCTCACAGCCATGATTTTACTACTTGTGAAGGATTACAAAAAATTACTGGAGGATTTGCAAGAGGTCTCTGCAGTATTTATCTAGAAGCCAAGTATAATATTGTTTTTCCAAACCCATCAACCAATACAACTTAATCCTGACTCAAAAGAGCTACATTATTCTTCCCTTAGTCAGCCTGTGTGATCACGGCTTCAGTACCCATTTTGTCTATAAAAGTTGGATTCGTCACAGTAGCAGATGTTAGGTAGGGGTATGAACATTCCATTTTCCTATTCTCCCAGAAACATCAAAAATCATCTTTTGCGGGAAATACCAGCACCAGGTTTTGTAGTACATACCTACTGAGCCAGTTCCTTTTTTTAATGCGGGTGGTACTTTTTTGAGGGGGAGGCAGTCAACAAAGGATTTGGAACTTGCTTGTTTTCAGGTTTAATTGAAGTTTTTGGTGGTGATTCTCATGAATTGGTGGGAAACAAAGGCAACAGAAGTTTTGGAAGTTTTAGGACATTCTCATCCTTCCCTCTGTGAATTGGCTACTGGAAAGAAAACTGGGGAAATGAGCCTTTAAATGTCATAATGTGGGCACAGTCCCCAAGCACCATCAGCGGCATAATGCTACAGCCTCTTCTGTAGGTGACAGGAGTATGAGTACGAGTGTGTAAGCAAGGTGCCGTGAAAGAGTGTGTGTGCTTTCTTAATACTGCAGGAATTATTCATAAGTCCTCATTTAACATTCCCAATGACATTAGGGCTATTGACCATCATTGTCTTCTTAAAGGGTGAATACAGACAAGGTGATTTTTATTCCATCCTACAAGCTGGGCAATGGGAGCCTGTGGTTGATCTGATTTTACTCTATATTGTTTGTAACGGCATATCAGAGTCCAGCCCAGGAAACACACTTTAGATCTTTCATGAACACACAATTGAACACAAGAAAATGGTAACATGGCGATGGAGATGCTGAGGAGCAGGTCAAGGAACGGGAAAGCAACCCAGAAATTAGTAGCCGCAGGAAGCCGCTACCATCTCTAAGGGACTAGGGGAGGAGGCACTGTTCCTAGAGTCAGAAACCAGGGCTATCTAGCGGGAGCTAGAATCCCAGCAGGGGTGGAAACGAAGGCCATGGAGGGTGGGGCCATCCACCAGGAGCTAGACACAGAAGAAGGGCAGTCACCGTCAGAGAGAGCATGAAGCAAAGAACTAGGAGGAGGAACACCTGGCATCTCCCCTACTGCCTGCCAGACTTTCACCTGTGCCTACCATTGGCCAAAACTACCCAGAAGCCACTTGGGAAGAGAAGCTGAAAATGTGCACCCCTGCAAGAAAAACCAGAGAGGGGCAGGGCAGAGAATGAATTTGAGAGCACACAAATGACTGGCAAAGCCGTAACTGCAACTCAAAAGATATTTATGTCAAAAGCTGAAAAAAGAAATTAGATTCTATCGGTATTACATACAGTCCCTATCTTCAAAGAATTAGTTGCAGCATTTCACTGGAAAGACAAGATATAGGCATGAGATAATTAAGCAATGCAACTATATGAATACTGCCTGCTTTGCTGGAATGCCTGCCCCATCTGTAACGTGATTTAGCTCATATGCAATTGATAAGTAGAAGAACATCAGTGAAATGCGGAAGTAACGTTGTTTCAATATGCAAGTTTTGGTACACAGACGAAATCAAAACACAGCAAGAAGAGAAACTTTCTGCAGGAAAGAAAAAGTTCCCCAGCATGGCTGTTGCATTGGTTGCAGCAACCCTTTCAAGGCTGCAGTGTCTACATATAAAAAATTAAAAATGCATGTTTGCACTGTAGGTTCCTTCCCCAAAGTGATGCTTTGCCAGCCTAGGGAGACGAGGCTTGAGGCAGGTTTCACTGCCTCAGTGCCCACCCTAACAACTGCCCCATTGGCTCAGACTCCAGCTGCCATCTACATTATCTCAGCAACTCCTCCCTAATAAATCAAAGTGTTATAGCATCTCCAGTCTATTATTACTGTTTGTTATTGATATCTATTCTGGCCATGTCCAGCCACCCTGAGGAAGACCTTCAGGGAGAGCCAACGTAGCTTAGATAGCCGATATTATTTTTATTAGTACTCTGATTAAAAATTGCATCAGATTTTGAGTGGTCTGCCCAATGAGACCTCTTTACTGTTTGTCTGTGTTTGTTTTGTTTCTGCAGAAGAGCAAATTTTTCAGGAAAGCATATATCACATTTTAGTAGAAGCACTTATATTAAATATATCTTTTGGTTTGGTTACAAAGTGCTGTAGTATGGGGAAAATATCAATATGGAGCATTCATTCATTCTCACAGCATTTATTAAATGTTCTTGTAATTGAACATGTCAAATATGAATCAGGTATAGGGAGAGTTTACAACCAGACTTATTAACATATAATTAAGATACAATGCAATAGGACTTCTCTGGTGGCACAGTGGTTAAGAATCCTCCTGCCAATGCAGGGGACATGGGTTCAAGCCCTGGTCTGCGAAGATTCCACATGCCATGGAGCAACTAAGCCCGTGCGCCACAACTACTGAGTCTGTGCTCTAGAGCACACGAGCCACAACTACTGACGCCCACGTGCCACAACTACTGAAGGCCGTGCGCCTAGAGCCCATGCTCTGCAACTAGTCACCATAATGAGAAACCCGAGCACCACAACAGAGAGTAGCCCCTCCTCGCTGCAACTAGAGAAAGCCTGCGTGCAGCAACGAAGACACAACGCAGCAAAAAAATAAATAAATAAGTAAATAAGTAAATAAATAAATAAACAATGCAGTATGCTATATAGAATTACTAAGGGCATCATGAAAAAGTCTAGAGTAGAGTAAAAATAATTCTACCAGTGTTAGGAAAGACTTCAGGAGGACGTGATATTAGCATGGTCTTAAATGGTTAGGTTTGCCAAGTGGTGAAGGAGAAAAGAAGACAGTAGGAAAACACGCACAAAGGCATACATTAATATACTTAATTAATACAAGAGTTTGATGTGAATGTTTAGGAATGGAACAAGAGAGACGAGTTCATACAGAAAATAGCAAGAACTGTAGCTGGAGAAGATGATGCCCAATTGCCAAAAGCCTTACCAGCCCTGTTGAGGAGTTTAGAGTTCATCCTGTGAACAACAGGACTCCAGCTGAGGGCTTTGAGCAGAGAAATAACTTGATGAGAATTGTTTTCAGAGAGATCATTCTGGCATCTATGTGAAGAATGGGCTTGAAGGGAGGAAGATAGATGCCAGGGTGATCAGATAGGAGGCTGTATTAATACTCCAAACAAAAATGATGAGGGTCTAAGCCAGTGGCCGTGAGGATGATAAAAAGGGACTTTAGCCAGAGGACGTTTCTGGGGGAGAACTGACAGGTCTGATGATCAACTGGACATGGGCAATAAGGGACATAAGTCAAAGATGACTTCAGGAGTTCTAACAGGCAAGAGGGTGGCTGAGGTGCAGAGTTCCGTAAGGAAACGCAGGTGTGAGTAAGAAATTAATGGGCTCGGCACTTCTATTTTCAAACTGTCTAGATTATTTCAGAATTGGACAAGGGGCCTTAATTTCTGTGAGATAACTCTATTCATTGGGGGAAATCTGCTGTTGAAAGATATTTAACCATTTGCTTTGCATATTATAGCCAAATCATACATGGCCCAATTTCCTGATCTGTCAAATGGGTTTTACTTACCCATGTTTGTAGAGAGATCAACTTAAAATCCACACTCTCAACATTTTAAAATCTTATTAAAAGCAGTAATGGATTTCCAATCCAAAAAGCATCTGTACAGTCTGGCAAGCGTACAATATGTAGCTTGGGGGAGAAAGAGTGAAATTCAGGGTGGGAATGCTGCATGTGATAACTGAGGACAGATGCAGTTTCAGGGAAATGCTTGTAGTGTACATAAAGAAGCCAGTGCACAGCCTTGAATTAATAGGAATATATATTCTAATTAATTGACAGCAAGAGCTGCTGATAGAATGAAAGACTAGATCTCTAGTTCCCTAAGCAAGCACCCAGACAGAGCCAAATAAATTGCTGAGACTCTGTCTTTATATAATATATGATGCAGGCTTGCAATAATCATCCTATGTTTTCCCATCCTCCACTTATTATTTGGATTTTGGGGTCTTTTTTTACACTTAAATTTAGCATGCATAGAAAAGCTGGAGATGAAAATTAGCACAAGAAGCAACAGAAAAATTCAGAAAGAACACTGATTCAGACAAAATGGCCACCACATTGTACATTTAAGAAGTGTATAATTTTTGTGAAAATGAAAATTATACCAGTGACACTCCTTCACTGTGGTACTTTTCCTGGCAGAAGTGATAGGTTATACTGGGCCATCTGCATTTTCTTATCATGTCCTTGTGACCAAAAGCACATTGTCATATGGGGATTAGGATTAGAAATGCAATTTTCTTTCTACTAAATTAACACACCATCTTGCCTTTTAGTAGTATTTTCTAAAAAAAAAAAAAAGCCTATATTAAGCACTTCAGACAATTCATCTACATACATGACAAACCTCTAGGAGGTGTATAAAGCCAAGTCAAAAAAGCAGAGGGAAGGAGTTTCAGGAGCACTGGTTCAATTCTTAACTTTCATTTACAGCATTGCTTTATGAAGTAAAGGATTACTTCAGGCTTTCTGCTAAAGATGCTGCTAAAAATGATGTTTGATTTATTTTGTACTGATCTTTGCAACACAGAAATATTTTAATTCAAACTATTCATATAAGCCCTTTATTTTAATATGCAATTGATTAACTGGTATTGCACATAAAGAGAGAATAATTGTAAATTGCTCAAGTAGTCTATAAATATTCTCCTTAGAAGTGCCAAAATTACAAGCCATAATACCACAATGGTGATGGAAACTGTGATAAACTTCGATAAATTAAAATTTATTTCCTAATGATGTTTCCACCAAACCAATATTATCATTACCATTTATTGAGCAATTATTGGTGCCAGGCTCCAAGTTTAGGAAGAAGAACATAAAGATAAATAAGACTCAATCTCTGCTTTCTGAAATTAGTAGTTTAGAGGAGAAGTTTAAAATAGTAATAGCTATCTATAACAAAAATGATAAATGCTCTTATACATATAGGACAAAGGCATGCATGTGTGTGTATATAAATACAATGAGAAAACAGTAAAGGACACAATTTTAATGGGAGAAAAGTGCCAAATAGCACTGTGTGTATACAACTCTAGCTCCCAAAATACTAGGTTTTGACTCCAGGCTCTGCCTCTTACTAGCTGTGATACCCTGGCAAGCTTCTTTGTCTCACTCAGCCTGGACTTCATCACCTGGATATTAAATAAGAACAACAGGAGAACACCCAGTACAGTGCCTGGCCCACCTGCAGTGCTTGATACACAGTAACTATTACTATAGGGAAAGGCTTCCCATAAATGGGAGTTTACTATGCAACTTCTGTTGGACCCTGGGTACTATGCAGTTTGCACTTTCCTCCAGCAATAAGCAAGGAGTGACCATAGAGCATAGCCATAGGGCATCACCTCTGGCTGAGGTCTAAAAGGAGAAGAATGCGGCAGATCATGCTGGTAAGAAAAAAGTATATGCCAAAAAGGACCTACTGTATAGCACAGGGAACTATACTCAATATTTTGTAGTAACCTATAAGGGAAGAGAATCTGAAGAGAGAGAGGAACCAAGAAATCCCAGAATCGAAGGAGTGAAACTGGGACAGAAGCCAAGGAAAGCTTCAGGTTAAGTAAGTGGGCAACGTAATTCCCCAGCAGGATGAAGGGTGTGCCATTGGGAGTAGCTGTATTCTTTTGGCTCTGCAGCCAGGGTGGATGCCTTTTTCAAGAGACATAGGAATGGCCCATGTACCAGCTGGCAGGCACAGCAAGGGGGCACGAGGAAGAAGGGCAAGGTACTCAGGACATCTGTAATCAAGATGGAGTGGTATCATTAAAGCATGTCATTACCTTTCTCACAACTTACATATGGCATATGTTTGAACCCAGTTTAAGAATTGTTCATAAATCTCTCAAAGTCACAAGCATCTCAGTCCTATTATAGGAACTGGGAACTTGGCATCTTTGCAGCCCGGAAGACTCTAACCATTCTTAAGAACCTGCTTGCAATTTTTTATCTCACTACACAACAAAAGAGACCAGATTCCTCAGGATCCAAGATAGAAATTCCCTGCTCGGATGCAACAAATTCATGCATTAACTTTGTCCTGTTGTAAGCTTTCTAAAACTGTGTAAAGGATCATTGTTTGGTAGAGAATACTAGGCAAAACAGAAAAGCTTTGAGACTCTGGGCCCGAGGAAGAAACACCTAGGGAGTAGTCTACATACTTCTTTAATGCTTTGCAAAATTTTTGTATTGTGGTGCACATAGAAATGAATTCTGAATGTGAGTCAAACAGTAGGAGGGCACTGTTGACAGCTGGAACTGTTGGAAAGCTGCTCACTTATGAAAAATGCTGCAAGGGAAATTGTGAATTTCCTGCCTGGCATTCAATGTAATTCAGCAATATTTTCCTTTAAAAATGTAAAATGCCAAGAATATGGTAAATGAAGTGCATTTTTATTTGCTTATGACTTGAGAGTTTCTGTCTTGTAACAAGGCTAAAAGGCCTAAAGGCAAAGGAATCTTTTGTCTCAAAGGGAAAATGCTGTGGAAGAAAATAAAGGTTGAGTTAGGTATTCAGCAAGATTCAGAGTCACTCTCAGGGGAGATGTCCTTCATTTGGGGAGTCTTAAACTCGTTCAGACCACCAGGGTACCAGTTAGTACATGGCAGTTGTAATCCACTAAATGGAACCCTGGTGGCCTAAAAGAATCAATGCTACCAAAGAGACAAACTTACCTACAGGGAGCAAATTAGGTGCTAGCAGAATGTCTGATTATTTTGCCGTTTATATTTATAGAGTCAGTGAGTCAACAAGTATTTATTGACCCCCTAGAGGTTGCACTGCTCTCTAATAAATGTGTGGGTACCTATTAGTGGTTAGACACAGTCTCCTGCCCTCAAGGAGATTTACAATCCAATAGAGGTGATAACTATCCTTTAAAATGGATACTTATTAATAAAAACCACAAAAGGGAAATTAGGAAGTTTGGGTTGGGTTTTTGGTTTTTGGTTTTGTTTGTTTGTTTGTTTGTTTTTGACACACTGGAAAATGGGATACTAATAAATCAGGACAGACCCAGAACTTGGAGTTTGTGGAAGGTTTTTTTTTGTTGGTGGTAGTTTGAATTGGTTTATTTGGGGCTTTTATCTTTGTTTTCATTTTTTTGTTTTGTTTTTAAAGGCAGAGATATGATACAACAACAGGAAGAAGGAATTTTTTTTTTTTGAAACCTTAAGAAAAGCCTCAGTTAAGAATTTTTGAGAATAAACAAGAGAGAAAATAGTATTAGAACAAAATGAATGCTCTCTTGGTTGGCCAGCTAAAGGGTACAACATGGCCTGAGTTACATAAGAGACATAATAGATTTTGTGAGTAAGACTAGCTAATAGGGAAGTTTTAAAGCAAAAAAAGTTACTATCTAATAAAGAAGTCATTTGGAGGTCACTGTTAACAGAAACACATGACCTAAGGAATGAGCAGTATTTTTAGCCATGTGCAATAGGATTCCAAGTCAGAGGACTTTGAAGACAAAGAAGTCTACAATAAAAGGCCAATCATCTTTTAACCTGGTCTATATAGAAGCTGCCTGGATTGGTGGGCTGGCAGGAGCGGGGAGTGGTATTAAAAAGAGGACACAGAAGGAACAAAGTTACCTTTTGTGGGACCTTTCAAAGAGGCATTTGAAGGGGCAAGTGTAGCTAGTGAGTTCAGTTTGAATCATATCAATTTTGATAATGGCCACAGGAGATCTAGTGGGCATTACACTGTGGGCCAGGAGAAATCTGGGGCCAAAAAAGGAAATCTGTTTAGGAGGAGAGTGAATGTGGGAGTTTGATCCATGGAAGCAAGTGTACGCTTGGATGAAATCTTCAAGGAGATTTCCCACGTGAAGAAAATTGTAGCGAAGGGGGATAAATTACAGCTGCATTTGAGATGTTCTTCCAAAGATCTTCTGTGAAAAGAAATTGTGTCATTACACTTGTTTCATATTTACTGAGCCTAAGAAGTTTTGTCCAGTTTGGAGTGGCAGAGATGAACAGTTTGAACCACAGCTAATAGAAGATTGGGGGACACTTACTAAATGATACTAACCGCACCCCCTGAAGCCCTTCTTGGCACAAAGTGGGCTTCCATGCTGAGCAGAGCCCCTTACTATCTTCAGTACCTATCAATCCATTATGCAGTCCCATACTGGACCCCATGGCTCTGCAGAAACCAGGCAACTTGAGTCTAGTACTGCTATATAGAAATCAGAGTTATTCCTAAACCTCTTCGACATTCATTTCCTCAAATGTAAAACAGAGTTTAGTAACAGATCCTATATCAGAGGGATATTGTGAATATTAAACAAGATAATACATATTAGATGTCCGGTATATGGTATGTACTCATTAAATGTTACCTATTACTCTCATATGAATTTTAAATTAAATTTTAAATATACACACAAATGTATATTGAATATGCAATCAATTTATAACAACTTGTTTCTATTTTCCACAAATATCATTTTCTAAATCCACGTCTCTCTTTAGAATGTATAATAAATTTGATATTTTCAGGAACACACATCCCACTGTGATTATTCCCTTATAATTATATCCAAAACGATTACTGTCTTTTAAAACTACATTAATTTTCACTCATTTCAATTTAATACAATTCAAGTTTAAAGGACATGGGATTTGAAATCAGAAAATGTAGGTTATAAGCTTGAGCCAAACAATGTAGACAAGTTTCTTAACCTCATTGGATCTAAATCTTATGTTTTTATAAGTAGAAATAATAGCAACAAAGGTATGTACCTCATCAACATCGCAGGCTTATTATGAAAACAACTTAGATAATATGTGTAAAATTCCAAAAAGCTTCAGTAACTTAAAAATTATTGTTATAAACCACTCAGTGGTTTTATACTTATCACTGATTGGAGGATGAACTCTGAGAGTAGACACTATTGCATCTAGTACAGAACATTCACACCATTAGCACTCGAGAAATGTTTTCTATGTGTTTGACAGAGGAGATGGTTGGCAGACAGAGAAAGGAGACAGACACACTGAGCAACAAAGCTGAAGTGGGTCCCATAGAATAATTCTTTAGAGTAGGGAGCTGGAAAGACTGACTCAGAAGTGGTACTGACTCCTCCCCACATGTTATTTTTGATGACAACAGTAGAGTTTGAAGTTCTTTTTTTTTTTTTTTGTAAAGTGTGCAATTTGATATTTTTCTTCCTTATTAGTAATGTGTATATGGCAATCCCAATCTCCCAATTCATCCCTCCTCAACCTCCACCCTCCACCCCCCTCCACCTCCACTTTCTGAAGTTCTTGACCAAAAGAATTTTGCAATTTCTTGGTTCAAACTTGCCACCTCATCCCTGGGTCCAAAACAGTAGCTGCCACTTCATGCGTGGCTTTTCCCGACTCTTAATTCAGGCATACTTGTCACAGAGGCTCTTAGGCTATACAATTGACGTATAATCTTCAGAGTGTAGAATGTCTGAATTAGCATCTCGTGTTACCCAGAACTCGAAAGAGCTCAGACTAGCCTCCTGGATATTAGTGGCACATGTGGAGTTTTTGGAATCAAATATACAGGAGTATAAACTGAAATCAAAGAAGCAATGTTTAAGCAGTAAATGAGGTCTTAGGAGGGACAGCTTCTCCCCAGAACTGCTCCTTTATCTCAAAGCCTTCAATTCTGATTCAGCTTTTGTGTGCTTCGCGTCTTCTGGTTCACCTTCTAATCCCAACTCACCCAGCTCCAGCTCGCATCTCTTCTTTGTTATATACTTCCTTCATGGCTAATCAATCAATAGAACTGCTACTATTGGTGTTTAAGAAAGAAAGGGCTTTAAAAAGCAAGAGATGACAACTTCAAGAATAATAATAGAAAAGAGCATAAAGCCAAAATAGCTTGTTCTTACCTTGAAAGAACAATTTAAATAAATATCTAATTATCTCAAAGCACACTATTCATCATACACAGTAACATATTTGGAAATCAACTTTCTTTACTTCTTTCTGCATAAACCGTACCTCAACTCTCTCTCCTCCCTCTCTCCAAGTGTCAAAATACTCTGCCCTAAACCCAGCTCATGTTCCCATGTCAGCTCTTGTCCTTTTTCCCCACATTTACTCCCCATACAGTCTATTCTTTTTTCCAACTAAGGATGCTCTCTCTCTTTCGTATGTGAATTAATTCTTCCTCTCTTTTGCCAGTTCTCTGCTTAGCCCATCAATACCACAAAAATAATCCCAGAAAAGCAGGGAAAGGGGGAAGGGGGCCTAAAAAGTTGTGCACACTCAGATTTACTAGGTTTGCCTGTCACAAAAATTAACATTTAAAATTTGAAAAGAGTCTGAGTTTTAAACACTGCCTGAACTTGATAGCACATAAGTAATGAGCAAAAACCTTTGAAACCCTCCTAAATATTTTGTACACCTGGATATTCCCCTCAGGAAATTCCCAGCACTGACTGGGGCTTTCATTCTCCCCCCTACGCATGGCAGACAATAGTGAAGAGTTCCCACTGGTCCTCGCCCATGAGTTCCATTTCAAAGCTGTTAGCACAACACTAGCATTTCAACATTCCTTCGGCTTTACCATCTTTATGTTCATTTTAAATTAAGAAGTCTGAAGCAGATCTTATCAAATCCATGATATTGTTAAGAGCACTTCAAGGTCCTTTTAAAAACAAGAATTACTTACATCAACTTACTTTATTGCTTCATTTTCTGACTCTAAAGGACACAAAGTATACTAAAGCAATTTAACATGGCCATAACCTACAATTTTAACTTACCCTGAGGGGCCATTCCACCTCTTGTTTTACTTTTCCAGACCAAATCAATAGAGGGAAGAATCACATCAAGACACATGTCATAACTGTATTATAGGTCAATGAGGTTTAAACAAATTGGGCTCTACTCATAAATAATTGACTCACAATTTGTACCAGGGTTCAGGGTGAAATGCTATTCACCTGAAACATCTTTAAATTTTATTCTACCTATTGTTGGCACCTGAGGGAACTATAACTGCACAGAAGCGTGGGTCTACAAGTCAGCCATCAGCAAAGACTTTCTCTCAAGAGCCAAGAACGTAAGGGGTAATGATTCAGTGGCGAGCATACACAATCCACCTTGGTCATCACAAAAGTGGTTAAAATAGACCCTTGGTATTCAGAGACTTAACATTGGAGGGTTTGACTAATTGCAAGCAAATCCAAAAAAGTCTGCACCACCTTGCAATTTGTGACCTTGCTGAGGCATGAGTTTAGATTTCAGGTGCTATAACGTTGGTATATGAAAATAGGTGCGCCTCCTTAGAAGGAAGCCTCAACAGCTGTTCAGTACCCACGTGTGTCCTTAGCTTTCTGGTCCTTTACTTCTATCACATGTAGCTGTCATTAAGGCCTTAAATGGGTCTTTACATTCTTCAGTTATAAATCATAGCATTTGGGGAAATGTGGGGTTACGGTTGTGTTTGTACACTTGACGACCTACAAAGGGACCCAGTACTAGAATGGGATGTAAACGGAAATTAATCACGGAGCTCCCAGGAGGGTTTTCTTGTCTTATAAGAGACAGGCATGAGTAGATATCTCAATGGTGCTGCCCTTCCCCCCCTTCTTAACTAGAACGACAATCAGATGCCTGGATCTGTGACCACCATCTTGCAACTGTGATGTGACGTGTGAGAAAATATGTCTATGACACTAAATCTGGTGGAGAGAAAATAGAGTTGGGCCCTTTATGAAACTGTTAAACTGCTATACTCCAGTATCATATACGTCCAGACTTCTTGTTTTGTGAGATAATTAAATTTCCATATTGTTAAAAGCTAAAAACACTCCTGATTGATACAGTAGTGTGTAATAGTGTCCCTCTTCTTAAGGAATTTATTATTGATTCAGGGAAATGATACAAGAACTCTAATAACTAATAGAAAAGTATATGAGCCATGTGAAAGATGAAAAAGCAAGTGCTGTGAACATTTATAGTCAAGAGAGACCTTGTCCAGCTGGGGTAGACAGATGGGAAATCAAAGAGCAGGTAAGGAAGTAGAGAGAGTCAGCTGGGACAGGAAAGGCAGCTATCAGAGGGATCTGGCTCTGCCGTTTATAAGCTGTGTAATCTTGAACGTGTGGCTTGAACCTTGAACTCCTTAGGCCTCCAATTCCTTTGAAAGGTTTCAAAGGTGATTAGCTAATCTTTGGTTTAAAGAACCTAGAGCACAGTAAACAGCCATGAACTAGTAGCTATTCTTTTTGGAGAAATAGCATAATATTCCATAGTCTATCTTAAAGATTTTTTTTTTTTTTGATGTGGACCGTTTTTAAAGACTTTATTGAATTTGTTGCAATATTGCTTCTACTTTTATGTTTTGGTATTTCGGCTGCGAGGCATGTGGGATCTTAGCTCCCCAACCAGGGATCGAACCTGCACCCCCTGCATTGGAAGGCAAAGTCTTAACCACTGGACCACAAGGGAAGTCCCTCCATAGCCTATCTTAACCAAAGAAACAAGACCATTGATCTTAATCTGCCCTAACCCACAAATATGATCCAACTGAAATGAGATTCACAATGCCAGTCAATGAAAACAAGCAATGCCTACTTAGTGAGTGCAGTAAACAGGAAAGAAGGTGACATCAAAGCTTCTCTACCCTACTCTTTCACTCTGGGTCCCAGGTGTACACAGATAAACCATGGGGTAGAAATCATCCCCTTCTGGATGGGTTGGATGTTACTGCTGCTCCAGGTGAGAAATTAGGATTTGTGTATTTCCCAGGCACTGTGTTAAGAAGCTTTACTTCATTTAATTCTCTCCTTAAGTCTAAGAGTATGTGTTATTGCCCACATTTCACAGGTGAGAGAGCTGAAGTTCCTATAAATTAAATAATGTCCTAAAATCAGATTTCAAGCTGAATAGAAAGATGAAATTCATACTTACTTTATCTGATTTTAGAACCTTCCCTCATACCATTATATCACACTGCTTCCAATTAGAATTGAATCCATTTCCCTCTCTATGTTCTGAACTGGTTTGAGTGTTTAGGCACATGGCAAGAATATACTTTCTCCTCCCTTCGAACACTGCCACCACCAGAGTTAGTTGTCCATAGTTACATTCACAGAAGTAGTGTTGTCCAAAATATCAGAACGGACATTTTTTAGGAACATATTATGTGCTATTAATGGTGCTGAACACATTAGAATATGTTCTTGCATGTATTCCTTACAACAGTGTAAGTAGTAAATATTGATGCCCCTGTTTAATCCAGAGGAAAGTGACAGAGTAAGAGCTTAAAGACAGAATTTCTTACATAAAGTGATAGGCAATAAGTGGTAGGGCCAGAACTCAAACCCAGGCCTGTCTGCATCCAAAGTTCCCATCTTTCCTCCACTCCAGTGTTCCGCCTTCCCCGCATTCCCCACCCCCAGTTTCCCAGCTCATCTGTAGCCTTAGGAATAACAGCCCAAATTCCTAGTACTGAAGGGAACAGGACAGACCTGATTTTGAATTTGTGAGCCATATTCTATTCCAAAATTCTTATATCATAGCAGGAAACGTTTAGAAGACTAAAGATGGTAACTATAAAACCAGTTATAATCAAAAGTAACATAAGAAACGGCAAATAATTAACATGGTTATGTATGTTTTGCCACTCTCTAGAGTAGGATATTAGCTAGAAACCTTGAAAATTATTTACAAATGCTAAACATGTTAAATACACATACACACATATTTTGTTATATCTGAAGTAAATGTGAAGGAAAAGCTACTAAATCTACTTCTTCGTAGTATGAAATAGATTTTTATTCAAGGTGATTTTATTTGTGACATGTAACATTACTTATGAGAGGATGAATTTATTTTGAAGGTAAGTACACTAGAGACATGGAGATATGAGACCATCAAGGATTTTTCTTCCCCTTTGCATGAGCAAACTAATTACTGTTTAAATTTTCTAAATCTAGTGTCTTCCTGAGTTGAAAATTTCCACCTGGAGGAAATGTTTTTGACCATCTTGTAAACCTCTATTGTTGAAGATTAAGTCATGCACATTAAATCAGTAAGAATTCTTCATTTATAGGGAAAAAAAGATCAGGTTTGCAACTGGGTCTTTTAAAGGTTCAAGGATCAGTGTGCGTTCTCAAGTGAAGGCCGAGAAATATTTCTCCAAACATCTGAATCCTAAATCAAATAAAGTTGACAAAATATACTAACATTCTGCAGAAAGATAAAATATAACAGTTCTGAGAAGAGCAGTCACTATTACCTAGCGGTTTCTACTAAGAATGTCATTAGGTTAGTTTGTAAGTTTTAAGTAAGCCTAAACATATCCTGACTAATATTTTTGCCCAATGATAAAAATAGTTGTATGAAGAAAAAGCAATGTCATTTTGTGGTTAAGTCTGTAGGTTTGGAGTCAAATCCCCAGTTCAAATCTCACTTAACCAACTGTTTGATGTTGGGCAGCTTAATAATCTTCTTTCAGCCTCTGTTTCTTCTGTTACACTTCCCAGTGATAACGTGAAGAAAGCACTCAGCAAAGCACATAGCAGACAAAATACTTCATATATGTTACCTGTGTTATTAAATGGGTACATTGAGTCATAGAATAGTAATATTTTCGTAGGCCATTCGGTAGAAATAGTAAGAGTTAATGGGCTTAATAATTTCAGCATGTAGCCATGTTCCAGTTTCTAGTTGAAGTACTTTCCATAATCTAACTTATAATCCTCATAATTATCTATGAGGTAGATACTATTATTATCTCAATTTACAGTTGGAGCCAGACACTGTGGCACAGGGGAGTTAAGCGATGTACCCAAGCACAGACCACCCCTTAATGGTAGAGCCAGGATCTGAATGATTACAGGATTTAAACTGGACCCAGTGTCTATGTTCCTCACTACTATGTTACATTGCCTCTCTATGACGCAGCTTAGACGGCCTCAGAAGATCTAATTTATGCCTGTATAAAAAAGAAGACAAATAAAATAAGATAGAATAGTCACCTCAAATCCTCTTTGGGAACAGCTAAGAAATAAATTGCACTTACATTATAAATGTGTGTGTGTGTGTGTATACACAGACCATGTTGAAATTCTATACTCCCCTCTGGCAATGTAGAAAAAAGGTTTTATAAGATTTCACTACCATGAAAAGGGACTGATTCAATTGGCCCCGTATGAAAATTGATCTCATTGTCATACAGTGTATGTGCTACGCAGAGACCAAAAACAAACGGACATGCACAGTGCTATAAGCAGGGAGGAGTACTCTAGGGAAAAGCCTACCAGCTGCTGGGCAAGGTTTCAGAGCAGAGGACCTTCGGAGTGTGCTCCTGGGCTACCCTGACTTTCGAGTTTAGAATGAGATTGTAGCCATTCACCCAAACTGATAAGGCTGAGAAAGACTTCATCTTAATCAAATTAAAAGTTCATAGCCAAGAAAATAAACACAGCCAGAATCCTCACATCAGTTTGTTAATTCATTTTCTTCTTGGTAGGCCAGATGTGGGAAGTCAAATTAAATCCAGAGTCTACTTGCGAAGTAAAAATCAGAATATTCCCAATTGCAGAAGTTTTAAACTCTGCAGAAATTAGATCTTTTGAGGTCATCGAAGCTGCATCACGGAGAGGCAACATAATATAGTGGTGAAGAGCATAGATACCGAATCCAGTTTAAATCGTGTATACATTCAGATTCTGGCTCTACTCTTCCCTCAAGCTTTTTATCTTTCTTTATGTTCCCCAGTTGCAGCCAGATCTAACTTCCTATTTCACAGAGAAAACAAAACCATCTGTTGGAATACCCCTCAACTACTCCACCTTTAAACCTAAGATATTGTCAAATCTTCAACTTCTCAGAAAAATTATCACCTCCTATACATAAGATACTGAGGATACAGAGAAGAACAAGATATACACCCTGTCCTGGAGTAGCCGTTTATGTAGGAAGACCAAAAATATAACAGATAATTGCAAAGTAATGGTGGCAGTCATGTGCTAGTGATGCGTGCAGGGTGTTACAGGGAAATATAGAGGGTCACATAATTTTTACATCCTTCATTGAATATTTGAGGGAAAGATGGTCCCTTCCATGAAAAGTTTTCCCCCTTATCTTTCCTCCTCCTTGTCCTCTCTTTCCCCTCCTTCCTATATCTTCCATCTCATTTTTCCCACCGATCCTTTCTCTTTAGCCTTTGGACAAATACAGTTTCCCCTCACCTTAAAAAACCTTTTCTACGCTGTTTTTCCATCACAGCACTACCCTACCTTGATTCTCTTCTCTCCCTCCAAAATCCTGAATCAATAGTCTACACATACATCTATTCTTTCTCAACTCCCATTCCCACCTCAGAGAATTGTAGTCAGGCCTCTAACACCATTAATATACCAAAACTACTCTAGAAAAAAAGTCACCAATGGCATCCTAAATGCCAACATAAAGAGTCTGCTTCAATTCTCATTCCATCGATGTTCCTGTAGCATCTGAAATCACCGACCCCTTCTTGAAGCCCTTTTCTTCCTTGACTTTGATTCTGCTTGCTGCCTGTAGAGCAAATTTCTTGGCAAATGTCTTGAGTAAGGAATTTATTTTTATTTATTTGTTTGTTTATTTATTTATGTATTTATTTATTGGCTGCGTTGGGTCTTCGTTGCAATGTGTGGGCTTCTCAGTGAGGGGGCTTCTCTTATTGTGGAGCATGGGCTCTAGGCGCATGGGCTTCAGTGGTTGTGGCACATGGGCTCAATAGTTGTGGCTCATGGGCTCTAGAGTGCAGGCTCAGTAGTTGTGGCACACGGGTTTAGTTGCTCTGCAGCATGTGGGATCTTCCCCTAGCAGGGTTCAAACCTGTGTCCCCTGCATTGGCAGGTGGAGTCTTAACCACTGTGCCACCAGGGAAGTCCCCATGAGTAAGGAATTTAAATTCATTTTTTGTTCCCTGCATGAACTCTTCTCATTCTATCTTCTTTCCTTGGGTGATTTTGTGTCCCAGCACTTCAGGTACTATCTGTATGTGTCAGTGAGGTTCCCAGAAAGAAACAGATGGCACTCTCAAATACTGTGATTGAGGAGATTTCAATAAAGACTATTTACCAGGGTGTGGGCAGGCCCAAGGGAAACCAACACGGAATGGTTACTACCCCTGGCCTTATGGCCCTCGGCCTGAAGTAATAAGCAAGGGAAGCCCTTGATGGAATCTAGCAAGTAGCTGCCTGGAGAGGGTCACTAGGCAAGAGCTGTGTCCTTTGCAAGAGAGATGTAGCTAGCCTGCGTTGACCTGAAAGGGAGGGTCCCATGGACTGAATATCTAAACCTCACTCTCATCCTGCCTTTCAATATTTTTCTGGTGGTTCTTATTGTCTAAACCCAACTGGAAGCTAAAGTGCAGTGATGGAATCAAAATAGGCAAGGATTCTAGGGTGCAGATAAGGTTGAAAAGTGTATCTGGAGGGGTAAATGGAAAATATCCAGCTAAACTGCTGCACCTCTAATCTTGACTACTCTCCTGAGATCTTGCCCAATAGTTCCATTTCATCTCCAATGTATTTGTATTACACATTGGTATCTTAAAATCAGTTTGCCCAATTATTTTGTTTTTCCTATAGAATTTTTCTTAGTTAATGGCACAACAATCTATTTTCTCTCAGCCAAAGGCAGTGGAATATCCTCGCACCTTCTTTCTCTTTTACCATCCCCACTGAGGTCTGGAGAGTATTTCTCAGAAATGTGTTTTGAACTCTGAGCTCTCCTTTCCCATTCCATTTCTTTGACAAACATCCTTATGTTCTCTTTTCTGGACTTCCACAATGATATCCCGCTAACTCTTCACAACTATTCTTTTCATTACTGTCTTATACCCTTAACATTGATATTAGATATCTTCCTGAAACACAGATAGTCATGGCATCCTTTTGTGTAAAACTAACTAATATTTGATGCCTTGGCATAAAATCTTTGCACAAGACTTACAAGGCACTAGCCTATGCCTTTAGCATCATAAACTTGTTTATTCAACAAATATGTCTTGAACACTAATTATGTGACTGCCAAGAGACTAGATGCTAGGCAAAGAATATAAATAAAATTATAGACACATTTTAGCTATTAGACTGCAGTGGGAGTGATAAATGAGTAAAAAATTAAAAGTGACAGTTACTAGGAGATATTAGAGAAAAGTTAACTATTGGTACAGGTTTGGGTATGAAAAAGGCATAGGAAAAGGAATAATGTTAAAACTGAAACTTGGAAAATGAGTAGATGTTATCAGGAGTATGGGCATCTCAACAGAGAGAAATGCGTGTTTCCCTGTTTAACAGCATAAAAGAACAAGGCAGATTTGGGGCAAGGCAGGTAAAGGGTAAAAACAATAGCCTTCAAGAATAGTATTTAAAATATGTATTTTCACTGTATGAAAATTATAGGTCATTTTTTTAATTAGAGGGAAATTTGGGAGGTGATGAAAGAGGTCTATGTCTTGATTGAGGTTTATATATTTGTCAAAACTTAAGAAACTGTACACTCATATCTGTACTCTTTATTGTATGTATATAATGTTTTATTAAAAAAAAAAAAAAAAAGAGGTAACCTTGGTGTCAAAAAGACCTGTCTCTGTCCCTTGTCATTTTTATGATATTGAACAGACTACTTATCTTGTCTAATTTTTATGATTTGAAATGATAATAGCTTCCCTCTCCCCAGGGTTGAAAAGGACTCTTTCTAGTGCTTAGCATGTAGTAGGTAATTAATAATTGAGACCTAGCAACTCATATGTATGTAGGGTTCATCAGGAAATAGAAGGAAGAAATGAAACCTGCAAAGTAGGCAAGAGCATCTCAAAGAGACTTATGTTTGTATTTTTAGAAAAATCACCTGTTTTCAGTGCAAAAGACTGAACTAGAGACAGACTACGGCAGGGATTTCATTAGAGGACTAATTGAATAAAGAAAGGAAGGCCTGAGTAGTGGCAGTAACATAATTCTCAGGGTGCCAGGGAGGACATGGTGAATGGCTATGAAGGAAAGGATGTGTGATAGTGCCATTTTCCGAGAAAGGAAGCACATGAAGAGGGGAATAAAAATGAGCTTATTTTTTTTTTAATGAGCTTAATTTTTAAAAAGTTGTGTTTGAGACGCCTTTATGTTTCCAAGATGGGCATGTGTGGTCATAGTTCTGGACCCTCAAGTTCAGACAAAACGTGTTATTTTACATTGGGCAAGACTGAAGTAAGCATTACTCTTCAAGAAGCAACCAAAATGGGATTAGTCATTTGTGGAAATAAAGAACTCCAAGATAAGCAGTATTGGTGAATGCAAATCTAGAGAATTACAGACATACTTAAACTCCAATTCCAGGTCATCTGGGTACAAATTTAAGTCTCCTTGGGGAAACAAATAGAAATTTTGATTGGCCTGAGGAAGTTTACATCTAGGTACTTTGCCATCAGTTTTTTTTTTGTCTTTGTTGTTGTTGTTGTTGTTTGTTTGTTCTTTTGTTTGTTTGGCCGCGCGGTTTGTGGGATCTTAGTTCCCCAACCAGGGATTGAACTGAGGCCCACTGCAGTGAACGCACTGAGTGCTAACCACTGGACTGCCAGGGAATTCCCTGACATCTGTCTTTAAAGTCTGTATGGTATAAAACGAGAGGTCATAAAAAATAGAATTCTGTCTATTACTGTCTAATATCACTGAGATAGAAATCTGATTCCATTAAATATTAAGATCATCCAACTAATTCTTCCACCTGAGTCCTTTTAACTTCAGAGTCTAGTCTCATAAATATTAGATTAGACTGCCTTCTTGGGAGATCATTTTTAATGTATTGCTGATGGAGGCTTGGGAAACACTCAAATGCAATAGGGTGACTAGGGTATAACCTCTAGTTCTATATGCATGCTTCTGAAGATAAGAGGCCATGTTAGTCTAGGTTCTCTGAGAAGCAAATGCCAGACAGGATTTGACATGCAAGAGATTTATTGGGGTAAACACCTGTAAGGGAAATAGTGGAGAGAGAGAGGAGGCTGGCAGAGCTGTCCGACCCCTGAGAAGGAGAAAGGGAAGGAAGGAGGAAAGATAGGAACGTTTACAAGGATTGTTTTGTGGAATTTCCTGTTTGTCATATAACTGTATTCTTTAGGGTATTTATTAGCCCAGAGTGTGGATTACAATTATACAGTGAGTGGGATAATTATATATTTATAATATATGTCTTACAGATATAAAAGGAAATCATCAGGTTCTTGGAAGAGACAGAAAGCATCTATGGTTCATGTTGTCAGGTGGCAGATGGAGAGATCTTCAAAGTTATGCCTCAGCTATCCTGTGGGTCTGATTAGGCAAAACGTACAATCCCATCTTTGAAGTCTCAAGAAAATCAGCATGTCAATCAAATGTCTACAAATCATATATGACTGACAGGAGCTTGCCACATGATTTAAGGATATTGTGTTTTCATTCATTTTACATAGTGTAATAGGTTTAAAATTTTTTTATTTGAAAATAATTTCAAATTTGCCAAAACATAACAATATAAAAATAGTACAAAATAAAAAGAGTGCAAAAAATGACCACATATCGTTTATCTAGTTTCACCTGCTGTTGACATTCTACTCCATTTGATCTATCATTTGCTCTGTCATTGTTCTTGATTTATTTTTTCTGGATCATTTGGGGTAACATACACACACACATATATTATAATCTATTGTTTGTATTCCAATTTTGTGAGGTCATCCAATAATGTATTTTATTGTACTTTTCCCCTGGTACAGGGTTAATTTTATGGTCAGGTGTCGTGTTTAGCTGTTATGCCTCTTTAGCCTTCTTTAAACTGGAACGTGAAATACTATTTTGATAAAGTAAATCTAATTTATTGAAGAATATAAACTTCCAAGGTGAGGACTTGGTCAATCCTGTATGTTGTTTATACACATGGCCTAGAACAGTGCCTGTTACGTGCTAGCATTCAGTAAATATCTGATGAATGAATGACTTTTTGTGGATGTCCATATTTTCCTAGGAGGAACTAACATAAATGAGTTACATTGGTCTTTGTACTTTAAAAGCATTTATATTATGATTTTTAAAGTTTTATCTTTACAAATAGTTTGTGTTGTTTTGTAAAACTAGGGGTGTGTGTGTGTGTGTGTGTGTGTGTGTGTATAGAGCTTAACTCTTCCTCAAGACCCCACCTCTGTTACTCCCTGCCCACATCATTACCTTTAATCCTTTCTCATCCCTGTACCAATTTAAACCTTATAGTGTTGTTGGAAAGTGAAATGGAAACCCAAGCTCTCCCGGAATGAGGATTGGCATCCAGTGTGACTGTCCTCTGGGCAATGCAAAACAGTTGTTCCCTGCATCAAGGGCTGTATTGAATCTGAATGTTCAGATATAACTAGTAGCCATCTTAAAAAAAATACATTCTAGCTCCTGTGTCTGCTTGTTGACTGACAGAATGTTCGCGTGGTAGGAGCCTGACCAACATGATTGCAATCGTGGCTCTGTGAATGCCATGCCCAGGAAAGCTGCCCATCAGTCACAGAAATCTCTGCCTTGTTCCAGAGGGTCCATTACATGATTCCCACATTGTCTGAATTGCCCCATTGCTGGAACCAGAGGATGGCCTAGCCTCATGCTGGCTATGCCAAGGACCTCCTTCAAGGATTGGCCTTTTGTGAGAGTTCATCTCCTAACTTCAGCAGCTTACTGCTCCACTCTTAGTATAAAACTGGGGTCAAAATTGTCGTGTTGATAAGAATATCTTTGGCTCATGGTGTAATGTAAAGTAAACAGAACGGGACTCAAACTGTACACAGTTTGCTTTTATCTATGAAAAGAACAAACTTTGTAGAAAGATGACTGGAAGGAATAATGCCCACAAGGTTACAGTGGTGGCTTCCAAGTGATGGGACTATGGATAATTTATAGGATCTGATCTTGTGTTGTTGGATACAAGGAGCATATGTTTCTTTGATGATCATGAGGAAAAAATTAAGTATAAAAATAAAGATGTATTTTTATAGCCTCGCATCTAAACGTTAAATCTAATGAAGCTGGTTGAAGTTGTAAGCCATTTTGTATCTCAGTTTCTTCATATGCCAAGTGGGTATAATATGCTAGTTATAGATTCTGTGATGGTGATATATTGGGTAACTATGTAATATGCTCTCATTTTCTCAAAATAAAGGATGCTATTATTATTATTATAATCTCTATACCTATCTCGGAAGGAACTCCTTCCCTTAACTCTCCTTCTATCAATCATGGAGAGAGAGAGGGTTATAAATCCTGACTGGCATCTTGCCTGCTCTTTTCAAAGTCTAACGCAGTGGGATGGCAAAAGAGAGTAATTTTTTAAATGAAGAGACTTAGAGCTAATCTGCATCTGACATGTGCTTCCTACTCTAGCTTATGTTGAAAGAAGTGCTTATTAAGGACAGGCTTGATTCCTTGCCTCTCATTCCTTTTTCTCTCCAGTAGAAACCTTCTACTCCACCCGCATAGTTCCTTTCAATTCCTGAATTTATAAATGTGAGAAAACCCTCAGAACATGATGTATTCTTACAGAATGGTCTGTGGGACAAGAAGAGTGATTGACAACTGCAGAAATTACTTCTGAGGTTTAGTCCTGCAGGAAAAGGGGATACAAATTGCCTGCAAATTATCCGCAAGTCCCTGATGAGCCCGAGGAGAAAATGTAAGAGGCTTCAGTCTTTCTTCAGCAAACATGTTCACATGTCTCCTTTTGCTATAACACACAAACACCAAAGAGGAATTGTCCCTGAAAACACTACTTTCGTTTCTTATCCTTGTCAAATGTGGTAACAGGAAATGTGTAAATGTCAATTAATAGACTTTATCATGTGCCAGTAGTGTTCTGTGTGTGATTCTGAACAGAAGAGGTATATGAGGTCTGATGGATGGGTTTACAATGTAAAGAAGAAATTAGATTTTTATGCTATAAAAACACATGGTGTTAACCTTACAGGGTGTATATGAAACAGCCTGTAAGGATTTGCACTGCTGATCTCAATAAATATGCATCACTTAGAAGAACTAAATACAATTCAATAATGGTAACAATAATGATGATCCATACTTAGAAGTCTAAAGGACCAGGTTACGCTCCTCTTCTAACTAAGAGTACATGAGAGTATGATGTCCTACACTTTGCACATACCTGGCTTACAATATTGACTTCCTAAGGAACTAATGTAACAGCGGCCTCCCCAGATGGGACCTAACCTGAGGCATGGTAGGCCCTTCCCTTCTCCCTCCCTTTTTCACCAGCCCGCGTGAGGTTGCAGCAGGGGCGACTCCGCAGCCCCTCTCCTAAGTGAGCTGGGCTTAGCTCACCAGACTGGCCTCGCTTTCGCCTCCCACTCACTGCACAAGTGGGCCAGTGGGAGCTCCTCCCCGGGGATACCAGCTCCCAGGCCACCTCATTGGTCATGAGCTGACAGGTGAAGCTAACAGCCGGCTAAGCACTTAGCGCCTGCCACCTTGGGTAGCAATCCCACTGGTGGGCACGTTAACTGCCTCCACGTGGACATTGCAGTCTGCATCATTTGCTGCCCAGCTCTGCCAAGAGCTGGAAGACAGCATTGTTAGAGCAGCCCCATATTTCTTCCGATGTGGCTGCTTTCTGGTGTCACACCTTCCTGCTCTGGGTGTGGTGGCAGCGAGGCAGGCTACAGCTATAGCAGCCGTGCCCAGCCATTGGTCGGAGCCACGGGGGGATCCATCCCCTTCCCCTCTTATGTATAAAAGGAGCCTGAATTTGGACTGAGTGAAGGTGGTTTTTTGAGACGTTAGTCTGCCATCTTCTGGGTCTACTAGCTTTCCAATTAAAACCCTTATTCTTTGTTCCAACAACTCTTCTCCCTATCTATTGGCCTGTCCTGCAGCCAGCAGAACAAGCTTGGGCTCGGTAACACTAGCACAGTTCTTCTCACAATGTGATCAGCAAACCAGTGCTGATTCTCAAACTTTTTCTTATATGTCTTGATATGATAAGTACAGAAATTGAGAATAAGTGTTTAGAACTTTTTATATCGACTTGACAGAGTATTTGTATGTCTGTTGAATCTCATAATAACAAATTGGAGGCTTGCATTGTATATGTTTTTGTCTTTTTAAATTTCATTTTTTAAGTAATTCAGTTTTATATCTTATTTTACAGAAGTATTTGTCTATGGCAAGTTGAGGGAAAACTGGGTCCTCAACACAGATAGTTTGAGAAACACTATTCTAGAATGTTACAAAACAATTGATAAGATCCATAGAAACCACCTCTATAAGTCTAAGGCTTCTCACCTGGAAAATGGATTTAATGATAGCACTTACCTCCTGAGGCTAGATCTGAGAATGAAAGGAAGATGTATGTATGTAAGGTGCTCAGCATGGTGCCTGCCCTTGGTAAGTAACCCCCACGACATTGGCTCTTAGAATTATTGAATAAGTAAGTCTTGCACAGAGGTGTCATTCTGAATTACATGCACGTGGGACGCAGCTTTTGTTTGTAATAGGTCGTTGGTGAATAACTCCTTCAATATGTAACCTTTGTCTGGAATCAGGCCACTTCATTTGACAGACTAGGAGTTCATTCACCATTGACTTGCACGAAGCAACCAACATTTGATTTTTGGTCTTAGGCCTATTCAATATAACTGCTCCACCATCATGGTGTGGAATGTCTTTCTGTATGTTTCCTTTGGTTTTCCTCAATCCACTAAGTTGAGTGATTGCTATGACCCTCAATAACTAAATTATTCTGATCTTTATTTTTTACTAAGCACCTGTATTATTTGGTGGCTAGGATAAAATGACTTGTCACTCACAGGTGGCAAGTATGGAGATGCAAACTTGTTTCAAAAGATGCATCACTTTAGGTGGTACTTCACGGAGCAAAGAAAAAAAATATGCAGTCTCTTCTAGTCAAAGAGGCCAAACAATCTTTTAAAAGCGTGTTTTGGCTAAATGTCAAAATCGAAGGTCACTGCCTCTTCCATAGGCATTGGTTGTGGCCAAAGAAAGTAGCTGGCTATTTCAAAGCATAAATGATTAATTGAGAATAATTAAACAAAAGGGGTTTTCCTTTCCAAATTACAGTTCAATATGATGGAGAAATGAGGCTTTATAGTTGGCTAACTTGGGTCCAAATCATGGTTTTGCAACTTAACTGGACCCATCAGGCAAGTCCTTTCCTCTCTTTGACTCTTAGTTTCTTAATCTATAAATCAGGGGCTAACTGGACAATGTTTGAGCATAAGAGGGGCTTAAATAATATTAAGTCCCCTCTTTAGTTAGTAAACTTCAATTATTTTTCTTTAAAATAACCAATGAGATGATTTTAATAAGATTCCTTGAAAAGAGTCAGATTTTAAAATATAATAAAGATAATATGTCAGTATATACTTTAAAAAACATGCATTGAATTTGGCAAATTCAACAATAGATTGTTTAAAAATGTGACTGACTCTTTCCAAGGTGAAGCATCTTCAGCTCCTTTGCACTCTGCCTAGAACTCTCTGCTCCAGCCAGAATCACCTTCCCATGCCCGTGACTTGCCTCATTCTTATTTTTAGTCCATTGTGTTTAGCACTCTTCTTGAAATGACCTTCTGTTGCCTCCCTGGCAAACCCCACACTCCTTTAAAATTGTTCATTATTCACGTGGTCCTGAATTGGCAAAAAAAAAATCTGGTCAAGCTATTCATTCCAGACCATCTTCCAGGGAGCTGCACTAGTACCCATTTTGACATATTTCCTTGCTGTGATTTCCTACACTTTTTTTTTTCATATTTGTAGTTTCTTTCTCCCTATCAGAACTATAAAGTTCCATTTCTTGGGGTTACTCTGAGGACATTCAGGATCAGAGAGGCTGTCACTTGCTCAAGGCTACACAATTTATGGCTGATTTTAAACAGGTAGCTGGTTCTTTGGGTTTTTCATTTGGTATTGTTTTCATTTCACGACCCTACTTCACTTAGTAGAAAATGGTTGGTATTACCGACAGACTGACTGAAAAACAGTGGGGGAACTCCAGGCATGGAGAGGCAGCTCTAGAAAGAGTAAAAGCAGATGAGGGGCACAGAGTGGGGTTTAAGAGATAGAGTAAGAGAGAGAGAGAAAGAGTGCCTCAAAGAAATAATTGGCTTACTCCAAGCATTTCGCGTTCAAGAAAAACAAGAAACACCTAAACAGCAATACCACCACCACATTTCTGCTTTGCTTCTATTTTGTGCTTAATAAACAACACTACTGTCACTGCCAATGAAAACAGCAACATCACTGTGCTTTTCCCCAGGCGCTAACTCTAAACAATCTACTGGATTTGGGTCAAAATTGTAAACTGCCAGCATGTTAAAAATAAAAATAGAAAAACAAACCTGGCCTTTTCCTTTAGGGTTGTGAGGGTGAAAGCAGGACAAGAGCCAGAGAGAAGAGTTACTATAAAAAATAACCAGTGCACACATCCTTGAACTGATGTTTTCTATAAAAATCTGTTGGCTGTGAATTGAAAAGAGTGAAGTGGGGAAGGAGAAAGGAATTGGGGATCAAGTGGTGTCTGCTTATCGTCAGCTAGCTTTCATGTAAGAGTCATGGCAGGGTCAGCAACAAACTAGCCAGGTGGCAACTCCAGGCCATGCTGCCATAAATAAATAGTTATGTACTAATGTCACACAACCAGAGCTAGATGCAAAGCATATGGGAAGAAAACATTCTGATGTAAATACTCTAAAGAATCTATGGTTGCTGAATTCCGGATCCACTGTGGATACTAGACTTTGAGAAGCCTGGGAAAATAAAGTGATGAAGCTTTTTTAAAACCTGGACTAAAAGATTCTTGGAAATATAGATTGTTTCCTTTCAAAAAAAATCCTTAACCTTTGGCCTAAGAGAGTGTGACTTTTTTTGGTGTAGTAATTAAGCTTTACTGAGAGTTGGCAAGATCACAGACCCTGGAACTAAATTTCAGGAGTTTAAACTTTACCCCTGCTGCTTACTTGTTCTCATGACCTCTGGGAAGTTACTTAACCTTTTCATGCCTCAGTTTATTCACCCTGCACAAAACGGAGGAGGAGGAGAAGGAGGATGGCAATAGTAACTGCCTCCTAGGAAATTATACGGATCAAATGAGTCAGTGTGTGGGTAGCAAACACCACCTGGTAAATGCCCTGACCCATCATTATCAAGTAGTCTTATACAAGCTATTTATCTCCCATAGACAATCTGCTGGACGCTAAGCTAAGGAATCCATTCCTTGTACTATCCTATTTAATCTTGCAAATAACCCCATGAATTAAAAATCAATTTTACAAAGGAACTGAGGCTTAGACGGATTAAGGAATTTATCCAAGGAGGCATATCTAAGCTAAATTTCTAACCCAGGATTTATTCCAGATTAAAAAAAAAAATTAACTATTTACACATTCTTTAAAATCTAAACACTTTTTCTTTCATTTGCTTAAAATGTTAAAATTTGAAAAGAAACACAACACATGGCCTTTTAAGAACCATAGGTTTTTTGAAAGGCTTAAAGGAGGGGCTGATGTCCTAATCAATGGCCTCGAGAGCTGAGATCCGTTCATAACACATACATAAAACAGATAAATTCGTTCACTGACTTATTTCTCCAAACATGTATTGAATCCCGACTATTTTCTGAGAGCTGGGGATTCACAGTGAATAAGAAATGATTTCAGTTCTTGAGCACCTGTGAGGAGTGACAGTGCTATGCTTTACTGCGCGCTGTTTGATGATGCGGGTTTTGTTTTCCAGCCTGCTTCCCAACAGGACCAAAACTGTGTTCCTCGCGAGCTGCATAAGTTGTCAGACTTCCCTCAACACAAGCCACGCTGTACGTCCACAGCGATCCTAGTGGGTTTTGGGTTTTACAGCTCCTCCGCTGAGGCTCGCAGGGCGCAGAGAGCCTTGAGGGGAGAGAAGGCGTATTTCTTCCCAGGCCAGTCTCCGATTGGAGCTGCGGTAAAACCGGCGCCATTGGAAGTGTGTTCAAATTGCGCGCCCTGGCAATGGTTTTCCCGGGCTCAAGCTTAAGGCTCGCGGTCACACGTGGGCCCCGCTGCCTGGTCGATGCGCCAGGACTTGCTGGCTTCTGGCAACAGGGAAGGCAGGCGCGCCACGAGCATCTCACGTTAACCCCAGGTGGGCCCTGCCCAGGGACCTCCCGGTAGAATTTAGGCGCCACCTCTGCCTGCGGCCGTTACTTCCTGGTTGGCTTGCCCTTAAGTGACATGGCGTCAGTTGCCTTCGGCCGGGCCCACTGCGGCTGCTCAGAAAGCCAAGGAAGGG
This sequence comes from Hippopotamus amphibius kiboko, assembly GCF_030028045.1. Lineage (NCBI taxonomy): Eukaryota > Metazoa > Chordata > Mammalia > Artiodactyla > Hippopotamidae > Hippopotamus > Hippopotamus amphibius. The sequence goes on from NC_080187.1 coordinate 180,619,569, forward strand.
CATTCGGTCTACAGCCCGCCTCCTGCCGCGGAGCTGCAGGGTGAAGCCTAGGCTTGTGCAGCCAGAGGTGCAGGGGGTTAGGGGCAAGCTCAGGAATTCGGGACACGGCGCTGTGCCGCTGTGTTCCCACCCCTCGTCTCCCGACACCAAGGCTGCTCAAGCCCAAGGTGTTTTTTACCTTTTCCCTGCCACCTCCCAGTCCCTGGCCCAACATGATACTGACCAAAGCCCAGTACGACGAGATAGCCCAGTGCCTAGTGTCTGTGCCGCCTACCAGGCAGAGCCTGAGGAAGCTGAAGCAGAGGTTCCCCAGGTAAGTGCCCATCTCCCCGCCTTCAAAGAGCCCTTTACCTGCAGCAGCTGTGCCTGGCAGCCAAGCCAGCGCTTAGAAACCACGTGTCACACATGACTGGGGAGGAACACCAGCGTCACGTGTTAGGAGATCAGGGATGGTGAAGAGGCTTTCTTCTTTGACCTGCTTTTCTCAGGAGAGTCTAAATGGATGAATCCCAGGCAGTCTCCCAAGGCCTTGCAATAAAGTTCAAGTCGACAAATGTTTATTGAAAACTTGGTTTTTGCAAGGTGATGGGCGCACATAAGTAGGTGCGGCATAAATGTCTAGTGATTAATTGACAGACACTAGGAAGGAATGATAGGTGGCAGGGCCCTCTCAAAGTGGAAATATGAATTATAGATTCAAAAGGAGGGAATGGAAGACCCTTTTCAATTGGCCTCTGGAAACAAACAAGGGAGAACGGGCCTAAAGGGGTCTCTTATAGTTGACTGTGGCTCTCTGCTGCAGTGAAGTGACTTCCAGTGTTCTCAAGCCAGTCAGAGAGGTTGGTACCCTGCGGATTCCACTGTTGGGTCAAGACTGGTCATTTGAACAACCATACCAGGTGTATTTCATACTTCCCTCCTCCCAAGCATGTCTCTATTTCAGTGATTTTTAGGATTCTCCAATTTTCTAAGAAGGGACTTTAGCAACTGTATGCTGTAAATTTCCTTATTTTTAAAGATGTGCAAACTGAGGCCCTGACATTACACAAAGAACCAGTCCAGGACAACCAGGTTATTGTATTTGTGCCATGTTAAAAGTGCAGAATGTTTGTTTATCTTTCTTCTATTTCAAAACCAAATCCAAACTTATACCATTTTACTTTGCGGCACTCAGCACTGTTAGCTTCCTTGTCTTTGACATCATCATGGAAGTGTTTTCTTGAGAGAGAGATTATTGGATAGTTGGTATTAGTAAAGTACACATTGAAGGTCTTTTATGATCTCAATTTTTTTAGACGTACTCAGTTTTCCTAATCTGTAAAATGAAGGGATCTCTTTTTAATATTATCCAGATTTAATCTATCCTTTTATAGTCTTTAAGATTTTTATCAGACTTACTAACAAGGAACAAAATTGACAAATTGGAATTCAGTTTTCTGTCATTAACTCTGCCAATTCTGCCAGTGAACAGTGGAATGGGTGAAGGCTGGTCAGTTAAGGGAATAGGTAGATTTTTCTGGGCAATTTTAAGATACAGCATACATTTAGATAATTCTGCTCTTGTCATGTACTTATATTAGCACTGTATTTTTGCTTCTCTTTCTTTTCCTCTCCCTCTTCTCTTTCTCTCTCCCTCATTCTTTTTCTTTCATTCTTTTCCGTAGCAAATACCTTGTGTTCTCTGTTAGAGGAAACCTCCTCTTACTCTTATTAAGGACTTACGAAGTACACTTCCCAAAGACTGTTCGTTTGGGGCACCACGCTGTCTTGCTTGTTCTCATATGCCCTTTTTTCTCTTATTCATATTATGCCCAAATATTTTTCGCTTCTCCCAAATACAATTCCAGGTATAACTAACTCTTCTTTTATCAGAAACTTTATTAATAGAGGCTGTACTACCAATCTGCGGAAGGAATTAAAGCCATTTAGCAGCATGGGAAGGAATTCCATAAAGAGTGTGATTTGGGAGTTGGCCTCACAGTTTGCATTGTAGCACTGTTTTACTTTAGGTGTTTGTTGCAAAGGACTTGAACAACCTTTAGATTTGAAAGTTCATTTTGCCAGAGAGTTGGTCAAGTAAGGACTTCAGAGATAACTTCTTGCGGTTCAAAGTGGTTAAGTGACTTGTCAAAAAGCCTAGAGATATTGAATGGCTAAACAGTGTCTAGAATACAGGTTTCATGACTTTTAGTTCAAAGTTCTATATTAAGCTGCCTTAATTAGTTTCAATATTAATAATAATAACAGCAGCAATTATTTTTTGTGATGTTCACCTAAATTGAATTCTGAAAATAAAGTACTGAAATGCTTTTAAAAGTTGCTAAAAATTGTTATTTTACTGATTTTAAAAGTTGTACATGCTCAGTAAAGAAAATAAAAATTATTCCTAATTCTATAGCTCTGAAAATTTCTAACATTTTAAAAATATTTCTAGTTTTTTTTTCAGTGCAATACTTTCTCTACTAATATAGTTTATAGGTCTTGCTTCTCTCATTTAACATATTGTGAGCATTTGTCATCTTTAAAAATTCCTTATAATTTGTTTCAAATAACTAATAGTATCACATTCTAGATGTACCATCCGTTTTCTTACTGCTGGACATCAAGAGTTTTGTTTTTCTAATTTTCTGGTATTATTTCTGTGCGTATATTATCCCAAGTCTGCTTATTTTCCTACTTTAGAATCTCAGAAATTGTGAATGACCATATCAGCAGTTTTCAAACTTTTTGGTCTCCAGATCTCTTTACACTCTAAAAAACTGTTGAGGACCCCAGAAAACTTTTGTTTACATGGGTTATATCTGTTGATGTTTCTCAAAATATAAATTAAAACTGAGAAATTTTAAAAATTGCTTATTTATTTTAAAATAACAATAATAAACCTGTTACATGTTAACAAATTTTAAAGATTAATAACCATCATTTAAAAAAGCTAGTGAGAAAAATGGCCTTGTTTTACACTTTTACAAATCTGTTTAATACCTGCCTTAGTAGAAGGAAGACATGTCTGCTTCTGCAATCAGCCTGTTGTGATATGCTGTTTTGATTAAAGAATATGAAGAAATTCTGGCCTCAGACAAATTTGTAGTTGGAAAAGGGAAGAGTAATTTAATAGACTTTTCAGATAATTGTGGATATTTTTGTTACTACATAGTACCCAATAAGTGCTATTTTCTTAAAAGTTAATTGCAGTGTGGAATGTGGAACCATATTATAGAACTTTTTGGGCAGTCTTGAACTATGAGTGGATCTTTTATCCATGCATTGTTCGTTTGCAAAATGTTCATTTTGAGTTATGCAAATCTTCTAAATGTTGTCACCTTTCATTATACAAAATCAGAAAAATCACATCTGTTAATATCCCCACCAATCTCATCAGAAAAGTCTGTAAGATTTGAAGCTGTCACACTTACAGTGATGGATACAGTGTTCCAATATTTGATTTTCCCTTGAAAGCTCAAATTTTTTCATTGGCAACAAATACCATCGGTTGTTTCCCTTGAAGTGACAGGCTCATGTTGTTTATTTTTGAGAAAATGTCTGCCAGATATCCAAATGTGAATAATCATACTTTGTTCATCATTCATCCAAGTAAAAATGGTCTTCCGTGGAAAAGGCATCTAGTTCAGCTCTCAAACAATCATACAGGTGCTTCCCCTTGAGACAGTCATAACACTTTGATACGTAGTAGATGTGCTTTGTGTTTACTTATTTTTTTATACAAAGTATTAATGTATGCCAAGGGTTGAGATTTAATAAAATTAATCAGTGAATCTTAAGATATTCTTATGTGAAACTGGCTTGCTTTCTTCCTGCAAGTGTGTGGCTCCTAGAACAGTTGTGCCCAATGTTGATCTGTGCTCAGGAGCTGGCAGTTTTGCCCACCATTGTTTTCGCACCGTCAGTGCAAATGTCACACAGAGGAAAAGGCAAATCATGTCTTACTGTTTCTATAAAAATAGTTTTGAACTTGTAGACCTCTGAGAGAGTCTCAGGGACTCCAGGGGTCCGCTGGTCACACTTGAACAACTGCTAGCTATTTCAAACCAAAGGATATTTATGTTTTGTGGGATTTTGATGTGTATTGACAAATTACTATCAAAAAGAATGTATTAATCCAATTACCAACAGCATATGGGAATATTCGTTTCTGCAGTGTTTGTCAGTATTGAAGAGAGTCATCGCTTAGTCTTTAACATGATGGATCAAGAATGACATCTCATAATTTACATGTTTTGACTATAATGCATTGTATATTTTCCCCATTGTTTATTGACCATTTAATTTTCTTCCTCTTGAATGACTTGCCTGGTGTTCTTTGCCTAATTTACCATTGGAATGTTTGCTCTGTTTATTGATTTGTTATTGTTTGTCTATCTATCTGCATATCTTAAGGGTATTTGATGCTTTACACGTCATATTTTTGTTGCAGATATTTTCCCAGTTGTTGTGTTTTTAAATATTGTTATATTTTTTATATTCTTAACTTTAAATTTATGCTTTTTTGTCCTTTCATGTCCTAAGATATGAAAAATAAATCTTTCACCCAAATTTTCTTCTAGGTCCTTTGTGGCTTTCTTTTTTATTCTTAATTCTTTAATCTTTCTAGCTGCAATTTATTTTAGTATATGCTCAAAGGTAAATATATAGCTTCATTTTCCCCAAGCTTATCTTTTATTTTACACTGTGGTTTCTACTTGCTAGCCTCATTTCTCCATGGCCTCTTTGTTTTCACTGAAATTACAAATTTATGTTTTTCTGAGTCACTGCATTGAACTTGGGCTGTCACCTTAACCACTCTGGTCTCAGAATCCTCCAACTTAGAATGAAGGAGTAGAATTTTGTGATGTCTAATATTTTACAGCTCCAAAACGCATCCATATTGTATTCTACTCCTATTCTATTCTATTCTATTCTATTCTATTCTATTCTATTCTATTCTATTCTATTCTATTCTATTCTATTCTATACTACAGCTTTACATTAAATGGGCCCTTTGATCCCCAAAACATAGGACAAACTGTATCTAAGTACTTGCTGAAGATATAGCCATTGATTTGCATCTCCCAACTTATTCCTGGACTTCCTTATTCAGGTAGAAGCCCCCAGGCCATTTCAGTTGCTACTTATCAGGTCATATCTTACACTATGTTTTCCTGCCAAAACACTACATATGTATTTGATTATATATCATTCATTTTATATATATATATATAAGTATTAAAATAATTAAGTATGTATATCTTATTTTAAAATTTTTAGCTTACAGAAAAGTTGCAGAGATGTTGTAGGGCATAACCATATATCCTTCACTCAGGTTCCCCTAATGTTAACATCTTACATAAAGAACATACAGTTGTCAAAATCAGGAAATTGATTTTAATGCAATATAGTCAAATAATTTATGAACCTGTTTTGAACTTCACTAGGGTTTTTTGTTTGCTTGTTTGTTTGTTTGTTTTTGTTTTTTCCCTAATGCCTCTTTCCTATTTTAGGATCACAAAATAGATTAGTTGTCATGTCTTTTTGGTCTCCTCCAGTCTGTGACTGTTTCTAACTATTTTTTTGTCCTTTATGATCTTGACACTTTTGAAGAGTACTGGTCAGTTATTTTGTTGAATGTCCCCAAGCTTGTGCTTAATGTTTTCTCATGATCAGATGAGGGTAAACATTTTTGGCAAAAATACCCCGTAAGTGACGTTGTGCGCTTCTCAGGGCATCATATCAAGGGGGACCTGACTTTGTATGTCTTATTACTGCAGAGGTTAGCCTTATTCACTTGGTTAAGGGGTGGTGTCTGCCAAGTTTCTCTCCTGTAAAGTTCCCTTTCCAATAACTGCCTTGTGGGGATATCCTTTGAGACTCTGCAGATATCCTGTTTCTCACCTCACACTTTTCCCCACTGATTTTAGCCTCCATCAGTGGTTCTTGTATGAAATAGTTACAATGCGTATTTGCCTATTGGTGGTTTTCCACTTCTCTCACTGGAGTACTCTCTCAACTGGTATCATCCTCTACCACCATCTTATGTGAAACAATCCATCCTACAGTCAGCCCATGATTTTCACTGGTCCTTGCACTTTACTTACCTCTTAACAGCATTTGGTCTGTAATAACTCACTGTGTGCTCACTATGTTTCTGGCACTATTTGGATAGTTTTTAGAAAACAGAAAGGATAAGGTGGTAATTAATTTTGAATAACTTGTAGTCTGAGGAAAGCGTTTAAAACACATCTAATAGCTATAAATTATTAGAATCATAGAATGTCAGAAACCAAAGGATTTATTGTGCAGTTAGTCCAGATATGGTTAGTCAAGATGGTTTCTTAGAGGAGATATAACTTTGCTGGCAATTCTTTTGTTGGTAAACAGCCCTTTGGCACAACTTAATTTTTCCCTGAGTTCCTTTGCTGTGCAGTAGTTATTTGGTTGCTATTTATGCCTATATTAATGGGTCATAAGTCAAACTCTTGATACCATAAATCCTCTAAGCAAATAAGTGTCTTTACCTTGTTCTTTTATTTTTTCTCTGAGGAATTCTTACGGCAGATTTTTCTAATAGTGCCTTGCACATTTCTAAGCATGTTTCTTTTTTGTCTTGGCCTGCAACATAGTATAGGCAACCATTCACTCTTATGAGGTATTCCTAGAGTAATTGGCTGGGCTCCCTGTGCTTAAACTGATATACACTCAGCTCATTTTCTTGAGGTATTCACCTGACTGAGCACTGGAATTAAGGCTGGCTCTACTGTGTATTTGCCAGTATTGAACTTAGTCGTTCTTGGTGGTAGACCTAGGGGTCTAGTCTGGTTAGGAGTGGAATGGCGAAGGGACTTGCTTGGGACAAGCACAGCAATTCTACTTAGCTTTTGCATTTAAGGTAGCCTAGCTTCGGTTGGTGCTACCACTGGTTATAATTGTCCTTTTTTTGAACCCTCCCCTGCCCCCCCCCCCCGCCCCGATGCATTTTAACCTGTTCCCATTTCCCATAGGAAATCTTATATTTCATTGTTTTTGCTTCCTTAACAGTTTGTTCTTGGGAAATGACTTGGCTCTGTCTCTTTTTATCTGTCATAGTTGCCTCACCTGTAAAAGGTGGGATGAAGCGCCACAGCTAGAAAGTAGGAGAAGTAGGATTCAAACCCAGGCAGAATCTGACTCCAGGTTCTTCCTGGTGCTCTATTGCCCCTCGCTCTTCAGTTCCTTAGGGCTGTCCTGAGGATTAAGTGAAATAAGGCATGTAAAACCCTTACGATAGTGTAGAGGTCCTGGTAAGTATTTAATGGATGGTAAATGTGATTACTGTTATTATTAGAATTTAGTAAATGGCCTACAGTAGAAGAAATGTCTGGGTAGTAACCTTTGAAACGTAGAAGACACAAATTTGCTTTGATATGGATCCGTTGATTGTATGGCTGTGAACACATAGATTTGATCATTAGTTGAATATGGCCCAGATATCAGAAACTTGCCTTAAATCTTTCATAGCAATATATAATGCCATTAAAAAAAAGAAACCCAAACTTTTAAATCTAGAATCACTGATTTTTTAGAATAATAGTAGCACATTACAGGTATAATTAATACTGTAGGGCTTGGTTTACTAAAGTTGGAAAATTATTTCTGCTGGGCTTGTTCTCTCAGTTGAATTGAAAGTTGGCACGAAATTGGTGGTCAATTTTCTATACTAAAGTTATGGTGGACCAGAGTTCTAGAATCATGAGTGAGAATAGGTCATAAAGGGAGAAAAAGTCAGCCTTTTACTGAACTGGAAATTCTTTTGGTATTTTTGCCAAGGAAATCTAATTCGTTTATGTGACCTTCAAAATGAATACTCATATACTTAGGAAATACATCTAGGAACATCTCTGTGTTGATCATTAGTGCACATTGGAAAAGAAACTGGTCTAAAAATTGGCCTAAGAATATGATTATATTATGCATTTCCTTTAGCCATCTTTTAAGTATGCTTTTTTGTAAGACATCTGTAAGATGTCGGGTTTTTATTTTGTTGCTGCCTCATAGCCTAGCTTTAAAGACTCTCCTGGAAGGTTATTTTGTTAAGTATATGGCATCTTCACTTTCTGAAAGAAGTGCTTAGCATTTATCAGATATTTGTGCCCCTTTGCATGTGCATGGTTATAAAAGTGAGATGAGCTTGAATTCCTGCAAAGGAGTGTTTGATGAAAACCTCAGATAGTGTTATCCTGAGAAGAACCTATATGCTGACAATATTTCTTATTAGTTTGAGGGGGAGACTTATGTTATTAGATTATTGACTTCATTTTTAAGTCTATATTCAGGCATCAAACTTTAGTCTACTAAGTAATAACCCATCCTGGAATGTTTGCTACTACAATAAAGAGGAATTATATATTTCCCTAGGAGAAAAATGTTCAATAGATGTATAGGGTGATAATATTTTATTATTTGACTTTCAGCAAATGTTGACTGAATTTACCATTATGTTTTTATTACACATTTTGTGCAGTTTTGCCATATGGGTTGAATTTTCCTTAAAGACGCAAACAACCAATATAAAAATCCTTTTTCAGAGTAAGTATGAAAAGTGACCTTAATATATAAAAGCCATATACTGGTTTGAAAATCATATGGGAGATGGGTAAAGAATAAATTTTCCTTCCTTTTATTTTCAGTCGTCTTTTTCTTGAAGGGAAATGTCTTCAAGTGTTTGTTTTAGACATTCTGCTTTCAGATTGCTTCTGTGGTGGGCTCATATACAGTGCACGCTGGAAAGGTGCTTGGTTACAACTTCTTACTGAATGACAAGTCTTCATTTCTTAGGGGAGCAGACAGACAGCTGGGTCCAGGGTGGTTCAGTCCAGGGGTTTGAAACCAGCATGGAGCGGTCTGTGCGTGACGTATTAATGATGGCACGTGGCTGGTCATGAATCCAGCCCTTTCCTGGCCAGTTTGGGGAACTAATATCTGCCTCTACTTTTCTTGCTTCTCTCCATCCCTACCTTTCAGGAGGCATCTTGAGAACATATTTAATAATTCTTCCTTATAAACCAAAGCTTCCTTCTTGCCAAAGACAGTGATACAGTTGATCATGTCAGCTTTCTCAAGTGCCTTCTCTTGACTGAGGAGTGATCTTTTCTCTTCCTTCAAGAGAGCAAATAAGTTTTTTTGTTTTCGTTTTTTAACCTAGTGTGGTGTTCCAACTGTGACCTGATAAAACCTGCAGTCTCATTGAGATAACTGGGAGTGCTGCAATTTTCCATCCAAAGTAAAATGTTAAAATATCTCGGAACTCATTTCTTTTATGGGTTTAAATATTGAGATTCAGCTGCTAAAAATGTTTGAAATCTGTTAACCTTAGAGAAATAACTTCAACACTATGGAAATAAATATTTTGAAACAAAGCAATACAAGTAGAGGAAAAAGTAAGGTGGATTCATGTCTCTTGATACTGTTGTTCAGTAAAACACGTAAGCACTGGGTCTTTCCTTGACTGAATGCTGGCTCGTGTCAATTGGGGCAATTCTGTGTGAAGCTCAGGCTTTCTCTGAGGTGTCCTGGGAGCAGTAGTCATATACAAGACCGAGACTTAAAATAGATGGTGCATTTTCGCCCCCTCCAACGTAACACACATGTTTACTTTTAATCTTTTGGTTATTGTTAGACCTGTCCTTTTCTTCAGGCCCCAGGAAGGATGAGGTATAAACTCTGATCTTGAATTTATCCTGTTTTAGGAAATAGAAGGCATAGCAGACCCTTGATATTTACAAGGGTTATCACTTACAACTGTTGAAAATCCTCAAATATGCAGCTGGCACTGTATAGGATGGCAAAGGTCTATAAAGTTTGCGATGCCCTTTTTAACCAAAGTTAAACTCACTTCTGAGAAATGCAGGGTGAAACCACTTTGTGGCTTGTCACTCAGGCCTGTGCCACATCTTAGTTAGCCCCCTAAGACTCTGTAACTCGTGAGATGGTTTCTAAGACTTGCAGGGGAATAAGGCTCTTTGTAGGTGGCCTCCTTTGTAGATGGCATGTGGGAAGGTAAAGCATCATTTAAATGCATCTTACTACATTCACACATAAAATTAGACGGGTGATTTATTTTTCTCGATTTTTTATTTCTGTCTACAACTCTGCCAAGCTGATAGCATCTTTTGCTGAAGGTATATTACACTGCTATTTGTTTTTCCTGATAATATTGGTAGAGAGAGCTAATAAAATTTGAAATTAGCTTGCACTTCAAGCCCCATTTAGCTAAGATAGTAAATGGACTGGGGATATAAGGGAGACTCTTGGTTGTATAGCATCAAAAACCCCACAGACCCTTACAGCCTAGATGTAACAAATAGCTCAGAAACATCATTTCTTAACGGACGACGTTAACATTATCTAGATTCTTATTTTCTGAAGCCTGCTAAAATATATATTAAGGTAAAAATACATTTTACCTCCAGTTCATAACACTTAAAATTTTTATTTGCTCTTTGGTGGGCATGTTTGGGGCTGTTCATGTGTTGATCCCAAAAGCTTCTCCAGAGGGACCTACATATACCTCTCTCATTATTTCAGATTCAGTGACGTAGAGAGTGTTGGATTGAGATAGCAACTAGCGATCACCTAGTCAAATCGGTTAGTGTTAGAGAGGCAGAAACCGAGGGAGGATTTGACCAAAGTTACACGTTTGGAGGCAAAACTCTCCCTTCATGCTCTTTAATTAAAGATCACCCAGCGCCCCAGGAGTCTAGGGGCCAGGCTGGTATCCGTGAGGAGTGAAGGAATGGAGCTGGCCTGGTTGGGATCGTGGCAGAGTCAAAGGACAGTTGTGTGCTCGGGCAGGGCAGCCACAAGCTTACGCAAGCCATCTGTTGCCATGCCGGAATGTGGGCCCTGGGCTGCCAGGTTTTTCAGTTCTCTAGAAAGCAGCTCTAGATCCGATTTTTCAGGAACGAAATATCCTGCATTTTAAATGTTGTCAATTTGTTTGAATTTTAAAAAAACACTGTGTGGGCCAACAGTTTCCTGGCCAAACAGAACAAGTCTGTGGGCTGAATTTGGCCTACAGCCCATGGGTGCTGGAGCTGGCTCTTTCCAGCTTGGGAGAGCTGATCAGAAGCATCTTTTCTCCACTCTACACACTGAGCCCTCACATTGGTAGCTTAAAAGCAGCCACGGTGGGAGTGTTTACACGGCAGAAATTGGCCAACGCTACAAACCTCGCCCCCCCACCCCCACCCCGAAGGCATTTCTTAAGCCCTTGAGCCATTGTATACATCAGCATTTTGAGATCTTTGCATTACACAGTATGGCCCTGTGGCGTATCTTTTTCAGAATTTTCTTTACCCAGTTTATTGTGGCTTTTATAGCTTTTTTCCTATAAAGGGCTCATAACACCTACATCTGTGTGTATCTCATTTATTCTTAGAAATGATGTTTTTGTGAGTGTTGGGCTTTCTTCCCCAGCACCCCCACCCCCGGCCTTTTTTTTTTTTTTTTGTCCAAAGAGAGGATACATATTTTTCCTCCCACCATGTTTATTGTGGGAACTAGAATTCCAGTCAGTACCTAGTATATTGTAGGTGTTATGAAACATATCAGAATGGACATTTGATTGAACTGACCTGAAGAAAATGCTGCTTAGTTACAAAAGAAAAGCTGTATACACATCTCATTTAGGAAAATTAATCCCTTTCAGAATAGATTCATTGGCTACATTTAGTGATTATTCACTCTTTAGGAATTTAGAAATGCTTCAGTGGTATACCTGAGGGTTTATCATGTCAGAAATTATCTTAAGAGAAACTTCGAGCTTAGTTGCTACATCTTCACTTGGCAGTTACTCCAATGTAAAAAAGAAAATAAAGTATCTCTGAAATTGTAATGAAAAACAATGGAGAGATAGTCAATTGATTACCATTTGATTTAGTACAGTTTTGTAAAGAATTATCACATGTTCAGATGTATTTCTTTTCTACCTCCAAAGTATCAGTAATAAAGTAGTGGCCACATACAACTAAAACAGAAGTGGGCAATAAAATTAACAATATTAGCCAAGCATATGTGAATTTTAGAATGACAAGTGGAATTCTGTGTGGGGGTGGGCCCACACTGGTGGGCTGGCCAGGTGGTATTGAGTTTGGCAGAGTTGTCATGGTTCGTGATTGACCTTGGGTGGTTTATTTATCTCTCTCTGCTTATGGTTAATTATTGTATAAATCGACAGGAAGCAAAACCCTATTACTGTGAACTCCAGGAGGCCATTCAGTTTTTTGTCATAGAGGCAGTTATTTTTATGTTGGTTTAAAGAACTTGGTTCTGGAAATATATGAATTCTGGCTTCATGACTTACTTGCTGGGTGACCACTTGGTGCCTCAGTGCCCTTGTTTATAAAATGGGATTGTTATGAACTTGACGTGTGGTATTACATAGGAAATGATTAGCGTAGTTCCTGATGATGTGTTGAATTAATTTTGCTGCTGCTGTTATTGTTGATTTAAGGATGCTTGTTGTAATGGTATGTATACTTATAATAGACTCAGTGTTAGAACTGAAAATATGTAACCTCAATCAGCCTCTTTATTTTCTAGGTTTCCTAAGTGTTTTTCTTTAACCCCCAGGGTAATAGGAAATCTGCTTTTAGCAAATTATGGTGAAAATATAGTCCTTAGATGATACTGGGAACCATGATGTGCTTTTTCTGTTGATGGGGAATGGGCATATCAAGGTTTAGACTGATTCCCCACTGCCTATCCCCAGGTTAGAAAATGGTTATGTAACATGATCACTGCCTAAGACAGAATAAGTGGGAACGTTAAAACCTGAGCATTTTAAAGTATGTTCTTGTCTAATTAGTTTTCTCAAATGCACCTCCCACCCCCGTATTTTGGGAGCTTTTTTATATTCTTGCCTCACTTTGATAACAAGATGGTTATAAATTTATGAAAGATATTTGGGTGAATACTCGTTGTGGGGTCAAGGTTCTGTGCCAGGAAGAAGCCCGAGTCCAGTAATTGTATGAGTTTCAGTTAAAGTCTTCCAGGGCATGGAGAGTTTGTTGGATGCCCCAGGTCATCACATGAGTGTGAACATTGATTTTAGTGTTTAATATAAAGATGAATAAGTTTGAAGAAGTAGTGTTTTTAAACAATCTTAAAATCTATTCATGGTGCTAATACTGATTATGAAAAGACCTTATGGTAAACACAAAGAAATTGTAGAAACTTTTTAAAAGAAAATAGATTTATTATTCCTTAAGGCTTTGCTTATTATTCATTACAACGTATTCTAGAATGGTGCCTGCAAAGAATTTGCTTAATTTATCTTATTTGTGCAGTTTTGCTGATCATATAGTTGCAATAATAATGAGTGGGCAATACAGTAATTCTTGCCCTTCCTTTTCTATTTTATTATAGAGCATATCTTCCTCTAAGTTCTAGGTCAGAAAGGCTTTCAGCTTTAGACCTACTTCACTTAAGCTGCTCAGACCAGATTGGAATAAAAGTATTAAAACTGGTTAGAGATCTTCTTGCTTTTAAAGAATTATACTTAAAAACTTGGACTGACACTCTGAAAAATAGTTGCCTGTAGCCAAAGATTATGGAAGTAAAAGTCATAACTATACTAGAGATTGTACTTTGAGGACAATTATTTGCCGTATAACTCTTGTGAAGTGTGAAAACAAGACCCAGTTAGTTTTCATGTTAGAGGTGTGTAAGGAGACTGGATTTGGTACATTTTCATGAAAGAAATATTTTATTCATGTGATAGCTTTTTGGACAATTGTGTTCTGCACTGTATTACAGCAGCACAATCAATTGCTGAATATACTGTCTGCTGAATATGACTTTACCATGAAAAATTTGATGCATGGAGAAGGAAAGGTTGGAATATATCAACCTTTTCTGACAAGGGACTTTGAATTTTGACCTAATACAGGTGACCTTTGTGCACCATAAAAGTGAGCTTAATCTTGAGGTCAAGGTTGAGGTGAATGGCAGGGCAACATGGCAGAACTTATGCTGATTGTGGGTACTTCAGAGCCTATGCAGCTATTGGCTAAATGGGAGTCTGGAATTTTTTTTTTTTTTTTTTAATTTTTAGCATTTCCAGGAGCTTATTTATAGCAAGTTGTTTAGCTTTTTAATGCCATTCCATTTCTTCAAAGCTCAGCTATCTGTTTTGCTATGGTAAGTTTTTCTGTTTTTATAAAGTTTACTGTTTCTGAGTGAAAGGCATGAGTGGTTATTATTTTCTGTTCTGTAGATAAGCCTTAGCTAAAAATAAAAATGTTCTTATGGCTTATAGAAAAGACAACTGACATATATAACCTTGGAACTGAAAATACATCTTCTTTTAAGAGGGTTTATTTCTTTGACAAGTTGAACTTTTGTCATCTAACTTTGGAACTGTCAGAAGAATTTTTAAGTACTTTGTACCTTTATCTAGATTATAATTAAGAAAACTCTCATGAATTATTGTCTAAAAGGTTTAGATGATTTAGAGACTGGTTATTCCCCTGAAAGTTTCTTTGAGATGCATCTGCTAATGCATTTAAGTTATAATATAATGTGATATAAGCTATTTTTAAGGTTTTGCCTGCTGTGTATAGAAGGAAAAGTGTTTTAGAACATAAATTTCACCAGTGAATAGCTCAACAGTTTTGTCATAGATGAAACTGTACCTTAGCAAACATCAGGAAAAAACCTGCCAGCGCTATATTGTCTGAACACTTAGTGAATATTCTGCCCAGATAATTCGTTGAAACAACAAACAGTTGGGGGAGAGTGTCAGAGACTCTAATGGAAAGAACTACTACTCTTTTAATCGAGCCTGCAAAATATATTCCCCAGGACTGATCAGCTCTGGAGCACTGAGGTTTGATGATTGGAATGGCAGGAAACCATGCTTTCAGGACATAACGAATTGACGAGGCCATCCATCATTTGTTAGCATACGCTGAAACGTGGGCTATGTGTGCAGAAGCCTGTGATTTAGTAAATACTTGGGAGATGAATAGAGCTTACACACAAGGGAAGATATTGCTGTCCTTCAGCAGCCTGAGACCCAGGCGCCTGCTGAGAAGGCCATCTGACGGCACATCATCAGTAACTGGCCTGTCACAGTCAGCGGTGCCCACCGACCATCGCCAGTATATTAAATGCATTTTTAATATCTGCTTCAGTAGATTTAATGAAGAAAATTTAGTTTCCATACTCCAAGCACTGCTTCTTCAAGTGTTCTAAGGCATGGGCTCTTGCCTACACAAGAAAGGGGGAAGACCATGCTGGCAGTTAGGAGAGTTGATGGAAAAGGACACTCGGACAAAATAATGTGCAAATGAAAAATGCTTTTAGCAGTGTTGGCATCTTGTTGATGTTAAAAAAGCTCATTTTTTTTAAAAAAAAGAGGTTTTGGATTAGTTACTTGGGCCCTAATTCCTTCCTTCCCTCCCACGCCCTTTGCCTAGGAGGGTTGAACCTGCTGCTAAGATATGTAAGCCTAGTGATCTGAAAGGAATATTAAGGGAAAATTATGGTTTGGCATATTTTGAAGAGAGACAATTTTAAATGAGTTTGTGTTTTGAGATACTCTTTGAGTCTTAGGATTTTTGCATGAAGATATAAATTAGGATTTTTCTTAGCTAGTTGGCGTCTACATTTTCGTTGAACTTGTTAATCAAGTTAGTATATTTTTGTCTGGGATCATGCTCAAAATGAATGTGAAAAAAATTAGTTGGCAACTTGATTAAAAAGTGCTCTTATACTTTCTTAGACTATAAGGTTTCTTTAAAAATTGTGATTTAAAAACGTTCAATTTTTCTGTCCTGGCAAAGTGCATAGATTTCTTCTTTTTAATGACGTTCAGTGTTGACATTATTTACTACAAAACAACAAGACAACCAATTAGATATTGTTGCAAGCATGCACTTTAAAGGTTTCCCCTCTTATTTCAAAAAAAAAAAAAAAAAAAATCCAGAATGCTCTCATGTTCACAGAAGAAGAAGCTACAGAATGGGACCTATAAATCTGATTCCTGCATGTGTCAAAACAGTAATGTATTAAATGCATATTATTATAAAAATTTAAGACATGTCTTAAACACACTTACATTTTTATAACACATGGCAATATTAAATAATACATTTCCTTGTTAGCATCTGTTTGCCGTCATTGTTGGCAAGACCTATGATTTATTGCTTAAATTAATGACCAAGACCATTTTGGACCTGATATATGCCCCTAAGCTTATTACATCACTAAATAAAATAAAATGTATGCACTTGTGACAGAGTTATTTTTATAATTGTTTATCCCTTTAAGTGCCCTATTCAGTGATTCACTGAAAGGTTCATAATGGTTGGCTTGTAACCAGAAAATAATCTCAGAAAGGTAAAATGTATTTCTTGTTTAGAAATAAAATGCCAGACTGATGGCGATGATAGGGGTCCCGGCAAGAATTTGCAACACTCAAACTCGTTCTTTTCTTCAATGCTCTCAATTAACCCTTGTTGAATTTTTTTGAGGCGCAACCTCCCCCCAACCCCAACCTTTAAGGCTGTCTGTTAACACTGATGCCCATCTCTGTGTGACCCCTTCAATATGGGTAAAGCGGTTTTGCTCTGACATAAAGCTGCAAGGGTTAAATTGTTCTCAGCAAGGATTTTTCAGGTGCCATTATCATCCTGCATTAAACTGAGCAAGATTATTTTCCTATTTTTAGTTCTTTTCTTTGAGGAGATTGGAACTTTACTGTTTTTATATTGAACTCTATTTGACTTCATAGTCTTTATCTTTCCTTTCTGAGGGTGCAGCGTGATAGACTCTTCAGTATTTTTACTGTAACCTGTTATTCATCTAAAGTCACTCTGCCGCCTGACTTGCAATACAATATAACATGGCTTCGTGGTTTTCTTGCTCCACATGAAGTGTCTCATTGACTGTCAGCTCTCCTGTCATAGGATGGTGAGGCAAAGTTTTTGAGAAGCTTAAGCCTTGCTTCTGTACTGCAGTGTCTGCACCTGGAAACATATGGAGTCTCTTTGGGTACCTGAGAGTAATACTTGTGGGAAGATTATAACTTTGTAGGTATCTTGGGACAATTATCACTCATAAATGGAGATGAAATTCAGTTCCTAAGAAAGATCTTTTCCTCCATTCTCACTTTTATTGCATCATTTTGAATAAAATAGTTCACTGGAAATTGAAAGTTGCTTTTCCCCCCTTAGTATTCTTTCCCAAGGCAGTTGATCTGATAAAGTTTTTAACGATTCTCTCGAAAATGATGAGGCCAAAAAACATTCGTGTTTTTCTTGAAAAGTTGTATTGACCTTTTCTACTTTGGGCTCTCATCTCCCACTACTGATCTTTATACCACCCTTTTCATCTTATCTTCCTTGTCTGGGAGACCTGCCTCTAGATAAAACATTTTAAAGGAAAATTGATGAAAAGGAGTCTTAAGTGCCATTGTCTAATTCTTTCTTTCTCTATCTCCCCACCCCCCTTTTCTTTTTGGTCTCTTGAATATTTGAAGGTTGGTTAAGTTTTTTTTTTTTTTTCTTTGACCATTGTAGTTACTTGTACTTTTTCCCTTTGACTGTTGGAGAGTATACATTCCTGTCTTCTGCTTTCTATTTGACTGAGAGTGAATTCCTCAAGGATAGGAAACCTGTGTTTTGCTGTGATTTTATCTTCCGACTCCTCCCGTTGGTGCCTAGCACGGTATCATGGTCCTTTACGCATTCAGTGAATTCCTGCGAACTTTCTAGCAGAGGCCAGTGCTTATTTTTATGATCCCTTTTGAGAAGAAAAGCTAGATGGGTGTTTCTTCTTTTTTGGCCAGTATTGTTCTCCCTAGCACCGTACAAAGAACTTGCTCTTCTTTCTACAGTTGTTTCTTAAGCCCCCACTTTACGGGTCAGGATGTTTAAGTCCTATTTAAAAATATTAAAATATTCAGTAGGCAGCTAAGTGCTTAGCCTAGTGTACTACTTAACACTAAATGAAAGTAAAATATAACACAGACATGAAGCCATTTGTTATATTTTAGTAGATGAAGCAATGGCTGTGTAAACCTTAACCTTGTAATTTTGTGAGTTCCACTTTATCATGTAGCTGTACGGGTAATCAAAATAAATCACGAGAGATGAATAAATATTTTCTAGTGCTTTCTCTGTGCTTTCAGAAGTGATGCTTGATCCATGAAATTTTAGTAAGTGTATTAAATAAAACAATATGATGTGCACTGTGTCAGATCTGATAAATTATTCGGTATAGGACATTTATACAACATATGTTGAGCTGCTACGCGAACAGCTTAATGACTATAAATTATGTTAATCTGACTTGCCATTTTTACATTGTGTTAAAACTTGCACTGTTTGTATTGTAGATGAATATAGATATGTGAATATATCTGTATATATATATTTGGGGGGGCAGAGATAAGAAGGCATAAGAAAGGCACAGGTCACCTCTGCGATGTTCTGACAGTGATCTGGGGCTCCTCAGCTGTGCCGGGTACATAACACAGATGTTGGGGAGTCATCTGTCAGCCATGCCTCTCCTATGGAGTTAAAGTTCTAGAGGGAAAAGAATTTGACACAGTGCTGTCACTGTTACATTTTCACAATAGAGAGCATGCAAATACTGAACCTCCTGCTTAGCAGTAGTGCCCTGTCTAATGTCTGTGCTGGTTAGAATAAAAAATCATGGGTGCATCTTGGGCTCAGAGATCTGACAAAGGTCATGCTATGTTGGGCATTTGAATTGGAAATTATCTGGACTTAGATTTTATAAAGCTCCCACTGTTGTGTGTGGGGAGAATTTCAGCAGGGCTTTGTCCCTGGAGAGGCCTCTTAGGCCCTTTTCTGTCCTATGAATGAATTTAGATGTGAGGGTTACTCCTGCCTTAAAACTGTTAAGTTCATTTTGCATACATCCCTAGAGAGAAAAACTGGCAGATGCTTTTGTCTTGGAAGTGTTTAAAAGAAAACTGCAGAGCAGGAACAAGAGAGAAAAGGGGCCCTGTGTGGAGTCCCAGAACATTTTGGAAATGGCCAATATGCAGTTTTCATCAGTATGAAGGCGGGGTGCAATATGGTGCCTGTAGCTCACGAGGGAATATGAATGTTGATTAAGCATACTCCCAGGCTTTGAAATTCTGAAAGCAGTGTCAGAATAATGGATGTTGAGCAAATGTCAAGCATTTGTTAATTTCTCTGTTATTTGGAGTTTATCTACCATGATCAATCAAATAAACTAGTGCTTCTCTCTTGTGGCATGTGTCATTGATATGGTGATTAGGTGGCTAGAGAGACCTTCTGCTTTTTTTCCAGGTAACAGATTATAAACGAGTAGACAGAGCTTTTCAGTTGAAGATTTGTTTATGGCTTGGTTTAGTAGAAATTTGGGTATTAACTGAGTACTCCAGTGGTGGTATAAAAATCTGTGGCCACACGCCAAAGATATTAACTGTGGTGCCATTTACACCAGAAGAACTAGTGCTGGTGTTATGATGTCCACCTACATATTGTTTAGACTAGTTTCTAAAACTTTGATGTAAAACTGAGTGAAGGAAGTTCAACCCTGGAAGAATCCTGACCTATTAACATTTGTAGATAGAGTTTTTGATCTATTTTTATTTTTGCTTTTCTTTTTCAATTTTATTTGTTAATTCTAACTCAATTATTGACTTTTATTCTTGAGAGACAGTAGATTTGCTTCATGTGGTTCAAAGGAATTTCTTTCTATTATATATATATATAGGCTGCACTGGGTCTTCGTTGCTGCGTGTGGGCTTTCTCTAGTTGTGGCGAGCAGGGTGACTCTTTGTTGCTGTGCTCAAGCTTCTCAGTGCGGTGGCTTCTTTTGTTGTGGAGCATGGCAGTGGCTCTAGGCACGTGGACTTCAGTAGTTGCAGCATGTGGGCTCAGTAGTTGTGGCTCGTGAGCTCTAGAACACAGGCTCAGTAGTTGCGGCACATGGGCTTAGTTGCTCCGGGGCATGTGGGATCTTCTCGGACCAGGAGTCAAACCTGTGTCCCCTGCATTGGCAGGCGGATTCTTAACCACTGCGCCACCAGGGAAGTCCCTCTTTCTGTTATTCTAGGAAGCAATGCTCCAGTGTCTTGATGTCCCAAACATAAATGATCAAAAGGTCCTTTTCAGCACTCAACTGTAAATTATTGTGGAATACTAACATTCCATGGTATGAGGAGCAGTTTCCCTTTTAGAATGTGAATGACCTTACCAACTGGGATTTCATTAGGGGATGACACTAGGTCCCATGTTTAAGTGTCCTACCCCTGACGACAACAGAACTTAGACTGAAAGGAGGTCTTTGTGTGAAACCGCAGTGGCTGGAATCAAGACAGACAGTAATTGGAGATTTTGCCTTTTTCTTTTACTCTTCTCCATTTTCTTTTCATAATCTTAGCCATGAAGCTCACGGGATTCAGTGGAGACGAGTACAACCCTTACCCACCCTGACCATGTGAAACATGTGCCTTTATGGTTTTTGGCATGATCTTTCTGCCAAACTAGATGTCCTGAAGTGATCTGCCCCCTGTTTTTAAACCTCAGTGAACTTTTTCCTTGGGAAATTTACAACTGGGCAGCTATAAGGTGTTCACCCATGAACTGCCTGCATGGTTTCTGGAGGGCTCTTTTTTTTTCAACCTGCCATAATGTTTCAAATAGTATGGCCATTTCCAAAGCAGAAAGCCTTCAGTTTTCTCTTCAGGTTAAGATGCTTTATCGTAACCATCTCCATCCGGCTTTTGGGTTTGGTTTTCTCTGGGGCTGGAACTCCTAACCAGTTGAGTCAGATCCTCGCGTCTTGCCCGGTACGTGATGACAGTGAGCTCTACCACAGCAGAACTTCCAGCATTATAAAAAGAGACAACACTGCTGACCGGCTTTTCTAGACTTCCCACGGAAAGCTCATCATGACCATGCCCTGCCCACAGCATCACTGAATCATTCACCAAAACACTCAGCCTATTATTGATACGCAGCTCTCACATTTATTTTCTTTTCATGGTGATGAAACTCTTGTTCTGAGTTTAGATTAGAAAGACATGAAAAACCTTGTTACACTGTTGAAAATTATAGTGTAATAACGAGAGAGAGTATGAATTTCACATCCGTTAATTCTTTTTTTTTTTTTTTTTTTTGGCCGCCCTGTGAGGCTTGCGGGATCTTAATTTCCTAACGAGGGATTGAACCTGTGCCCTCGGCAGTGAAAGGGTGGAGTCCTAACCACTGGACCACCAGGGAGTTCCCCATGCTGTTAATTCATAACCGTGTGTACTTGTGAGTGCTTCCCTGCGCCCCGGTGGAAGGCGCTGGTGGTTTTGGTGGGTGGTGTCCCCCAGTACCGGCCAAACTATTAGCCCCTCCAGCTTGTATTTCACCTCACTCTTCAGTGTCTACAGATAACTGAATGTTCCTTCCTCATGTATTGCAACTACAAAATAAGGACTCATTTAAAAAAAAGTACTGGGATAAATATTGCTTCCTGCTGGACACACATTCTAATGATAGCCAAGATGCTTTGGGGACTCTTTGTTCACAAGTATTTTTTCAGCACATAACACAGTCTTTTAAATATTTCCAGTGGTGACAAACGCTGGTACTTTGAGAATGAATCTGGTATTTGGAGATAGGCACACATCATTAGGCTTGATAAATAAGGGGGCCAGTGCTACAAGGTGACCATAAAGTCTAGAGACGACATTATTTTGCCATGTATTGCAGTTCAGTAATAGTTAGCTTTTCATTATATATTTTTCTGTGTTTCCTGACTTGGTGGCCACCCTGTATTTTGATAACATGTAAGATGTGACTATGTGGTTGACTTTCTTGTATAACTTGTAAAGTGGGTTCTAAAGTGATTCCTACAGATAAGTTCTGTTTTGAGTAAAGGCAGCATCCTTGGCAGTGAAAGTACAAACCTTACTCCTTCTCCAGGATGATTACTTTGGCCAAAAATAATTTAATAAATTAGTCCTTCCCTGCTCACTGAAAAGTTTCATTTTGTCACTTTATTCCCATACTGGAGAAGTATGTAGACTCTCTTTCCTTAACTATTAGCCATTTTTATGCCCCCCTTTTCTCAGTATTCCTCAAAGTAACTACTCAGAGGCCAAAGACACATTTCCTCCTCATCCTTTCCATTACCCACTTCTCTGGTGGTGGTTCATAAGTGATGAAATTGCTGAAAGGCAGACTTCTTAAGGGAGGAGGAAAAGTGAAGCCTTCGATAATGTGTTAATCAGCCAGTCCTTGAATACCATAGAGGTAGCTCAATATGGGATTTTTAGTTAATTAAAAGAATTTTTTTAAAAATTGTGGTATAGTTGCTTTACAGTGTTGTTTTTAAAAAAACTTTTTTAAGAAAGGAAGACTATAGTACAATGATTTGTTTAGGCCTCTAGTTTGAAACAGGATGAAATTCTTCCTTTATTTGCTTTCTTTGGTATGGACTTTCTATTTGTTGAAGAATTGCATTTAATTCAGGGTAACAATATGAGATCTTGTTCTCCTGTTACATCATTGAAACTCATGCTTTATCTCAGAATAAATTAAAGAGATCAAATTCTTCATTCTCTTTGGAAGGGAATTACAGCCACTGTAGGGTTGGAAGGATCACTATAAAAGACTAAATAAAGCAGGGGGACAGAGCTCTGAAAAAGGAGTTATTGTTGGTTTCTTTTGCAGTTTTGTGATGGGAGGAAACATGCTAAACATCATTTTAAAAGATGCTCAGTAGATCCCTTACTTGGTTCAGTGAGAGTTGATTGAACATTTCTTGTTCATGTTTAAATTGTAGAGATAGGATTTTAAGTAGCTAAGTGTAGTTAAACATTATTTGATGCTCAGTAATTACGTATCTGGTTTTAAAGCTGTTTCAGGAGAGTATTATAAGTTTCTGTAGCAGACAGTTGTTAAAACCTTGAGAATATTTAGGATTCAAACAACTAGTTAGGATGCAATCTTAAAGTTAGGCGGTAGGCGGCTTGCCTTGTGCATCAGTGATGGGTTCCACCCTGAAGAGGGTGGTTACATACTGCTATGTGCACTTGACACATGCAAATACTAAATGCAGTAGCAGCATGAGGTCTCTGTCATTAACAGTAATTTATGTAATGAAAGCCACCTGGCTGTTTTTTATAATTAATTGCTTGTAAATAATAAATTTAAATATAATTTATAGTTTTCTAAATTTGATTACTATATAGACCCAACAGCAAGCCTAAAAGAATTGGCAATTTCATCATTTACTTCAGTGACTTTTAAAAGGAGATATATCAATAGTTAAAAGTGATACACACACACACACACACACACACACACACACACAGGTCTCCTTTTAGGAAATATTTTCACTAGGAAATATATTTATTTGTTGTAAATATCAGATGAAAATATTTTTGGAGGGGAATGGTAAAAATGTAGTCTAGTCCTGCTAGCTTTATTTCAGTTGGAATGCTAATTTGGAAATAGTCTCACTGATTTACCTTTTATATTATTTTAGTCAGCCTTTGAAAAGTATTTGTGCACATAATTGAATACACATAGAAGAAAGTATACCTACTTAACAATAATGTAGTAAAACTTTTTAAAAAGCTTTTTTCCCTATTTTGTAAAATTCCAATTATGTTTTGAAAAGAACTTATATATGGAGGGAAGTATTTAAGTATATGTGATATGATATATACTACAGTGATAATAAGAGACCTTGCTTAAATGACTTATTAAGCACAATATCACTCACTTAAGAAGGTTTTGCAGTATTTCTTTTTGTTTATGTGGCCACATATATTAGCTACCAAAGAGTCACTTTTTGTGATGTAGTAGAAAATGCTAGTGATTGACATGGCTTAAAGAGAGAGGGGGCTTTAGAGCCCTGTCCTCTGTACTTTTGTTTCATTAAAAAAGAAAGAAAAGAAGGGAAGTAAGATGAACTTAGTTTATGGCTTTAAGACTTGCCTCAACCACTTGTTAATAACAGTTATATCAAATTTCCACAAACTTTATGAATCTGTCTTTTGAGGTGTCTCTTTTCCTAGAGGCCATATCCTTTAAATATCTATATTGTTATTTTGTACTATAGCGGTGAAATTGCCATCACTGACTATTTATGAAATGTGAGAACACTTTCTTAAAGGATTGGTAAATTACAGGAGAATTTGCAGCTTTGAGCTACAAACTTTATAAAGTAGAAGGATTTTCCTCCGTATGTGACCAGTGGCATTTTTCCTTCACCATGATTTAGTAATATATACATCATGCTGGTTTAGATAGCTGGACTTTTAAAACATTAAAAAAAAAATTCTCATTGTTCTCTGTAGAAACTCAACTAGATCGTAAAAAACCTAATTCTGTTAAATAGCAAAATTGCATTGTGACTGCTTACACGATTGAGAGGTCAGTACGGTGCCTGTGCTAGCTGGGATTGTCTATAAAGAATAAAGATCATGGCTTCTGCTTGTGGTCAGGCTGTGACCACCATCCATCACCTCAACAGCAGACATCAGGCTTGTTCCTGGTCGCTTGGTTTCCGAGGTCTGATAATCCCTCAAGAATTTAGAATGTTGTTGACGGTCCCCATTTACATCACTGAAGAAAGAAGCTTTGCAACAGGTGCAGCTGTATACTAATTGTAGGGTGTGCTTAATCTGTCCAGAAGGGAGAGTGACTCCAAATTTGGTATCTTAAAGAGTGGAGTGACCTTTTAAAGTCCCAGGATGAGAATTGCCAACAATTGCAACAAGCTAATTATACCCACAAGGAGTTTCGAAGTGCTTTCAAGTTTTCCTGTACACCTAGAAGTTCAGTGAACGGCTTGAAGTCATTGACATATGACAGATGCACTCCCTTTTCAAGGGCTCCTATGATAAGTTCTGATTGTAGAAGTGGGAATTTGACCCATAGCTTATCACTTGCTTCGTTAGCTTGCTTGAGGACAAGGACTTTTTTTTCTTTTGACGTGAGTGTTATCTTACCCGTGTTCCAGAATTTCACCCACCTCCTTGTCTCTGATGATAGTAAGTCACAACAGATAACCTTGATGCAGGGTTTTCCAAAGCATACTGTGTATTATGCAGTCTTATATATATTTTTATATCTAAATTTATAGAATATTGGTATGCTTCGCACATCATGTATTTTATATAGTACACTTATAATTGTACCTTATTTGAGTATGGGTATTTCAAAGGTTTTGATTACAGTACTTTAGAAACACTGGCTTTCTGTGATTTCTGTTCTTTTTAATGGAGAAGATACGAATACCCTTTCTGGCTTATAAAGAAGACAGAAAGACCAACTTCTGCATTTCCATGAAGTGACTGCTTTTTGAGATTGGTGAGAATAGGGAAAAGAAGTTTGAGTTTTATGTTGGGGGACTCTGTACCCATGGAGGAAAGCACGTTTCCCAAAGAGTGAGCAGATGATAGAGGTTTCCCGCATGAGGAGACGTGGAGATGGAGCCCTCAGGAGCCCCATTGTGTAAAACCTGCAGCACTTAAATGAAATTGCTTTTTAGTATCTGGTTGGAAAATCATCCAAAATAAGCCATACAGGATTAAGGTTAAAAAGCTTCTGAGTAAAAGCAGTCTTGGGTAATCTAATTCCCTCGCACAGGATCTCTGTATTTACCTGCTTATGATGCTTGTTTCAACTCCTTTATAAACCATATACCTAAACTTTATTTTAAATTATGTTCTGTTAAATTAAAATCTGTTTATAGAAGCCATTATTCCCTTAACCTCTAAGGATTATTTGCAGATTTTATATTCCCAACAGGCATGATCATATTTAGCTGTGTTACCGTCAATTACCAGCAAGCTCTTTTTGTACAATTAGGGGGCGGTTAATTTACTCTAAGTAAGCTTGCCACCTGTCTAGGGATTAGCTCAGGTTGGAAGTCACAGAGTGACTTTTGAGTTTGGCTTTAAAGCAGAGGGACTTGATTTCTTAACTCTCTACTGCCATTTTGTTGGCATTTTCTGGGTTAATCAATGGTAATGGTGACAACGTGTATTTTCTTGGTCCCTGTATTTACCAGGTTGATAAACTACATTGTTACAGTTTTTTTAAAGGGACACTTATTTATTTACTTATGTTTGGCTACGTTGGGTCTTTGTTGCTGTGTGCGGCCTTTCTCTACTTGCAGTGAGCAGGGGCTACTCTTCGTTGCCATGCTCCGGCTTCTCATTGAGGTGGCTTCTCTTGTTGCATAGCACAAGCTCTAGGCATGCGGCCTTCAGTAGTTGCTGCGCGTGGGCTCAGTAGTTGTGGCTCACAGGCTTAGTTGCTCCTCAGCATGTGGGATCTTCCCAGACCAGGGATCGAACCCACGTGCCCTGCATTGGCAGGCGGATTCTTAACCACTGCGCCACCAGGGACGTCCCTGTTACAATTTTAGGTGTCACTGGAAACCTGTGAACAGTGGGTATAATAGTGCTTGGAACCAATTGAAAATGAACTGGAAGGATCTTCTGCACGTTCCGTTGTTTCCATTGTTACCGTATCAGGTTGTCCGTTGGGTGGGAAGTGGCATCTCTACATGAGGATAGTTTGAGGACCAAGATTGTGTCCATGGAAATGTTACCATCTTCTCTGGTGTCTCCGGGAAATGAAACGTGAAGAACATCACGTAGTTCACAAGAGAATTTGAGGACATAATTTTACAGTATTTAAAATAAGCTGTGGGAAAATAAAGTTTATTAGTTTAAAGAGCATGTTCTGCTTAAAACGTTTACAATACAATATATAAGATCAAACACCTTACTTTATGTAACTTAATGTATATGTGACTGCATCCCACCTGGGGGGCTTGCTCTCACTAGGAGACAGGATCACGACCACTTCTTTGAGATTGATCTAGATTTCTTTTCCTTCTTTTCTTTTTTCTTTTTTGTTCTTCTCTTTTCTCTTCTTTTATTTCCTTTCTTCCTTTCTAATTTGAAATTAAATTATTGTATGTTGTATAAATATTAATCTTTTAATTTTTCTTATTGAGATATAACTCACATATATAACACTCACCCCTTAAAAATGTACGGTTCAGTGGTTTATAAACCACTGATATTAGTATGTTCACAAAGTTTTGCAGTCATCACCATTATTTAATTCTAGAACATTTCATGACCCCCAAAAGAAACTAGATACCCATTCGCAGTCCCTCCTGATTCCTACTTTTGTTTGCCCTAGCCCTAGGCAACCACTATTTCGCTCTCTGTCTCTATAGATTTACCCATCTGAACATTTTATTTAACTAATATCATATAATATGACTGGCTTCTTTAACTTAGCCTCATGTTTTTGAGGTTCATTCTTGCTGTGGCCTTCTTTTTTATTGCTGAATAATCCGTTGTGTGACTATACCACATTTTGTTTATCCATTCATCAGTTTGTGAATATTTGGTTGTTTCTGCTCTTTAGCTATTATGAATAATGCTTCTATGAACATTTGTGTGTAAGTTTTGTGTCAGCATATGTTTTTATTTCTCTTGGGAAGATACCTAGGAGTAAAATTTTTGGGTAATAAAATTTAGCATTTTAAGGAACTATCATACTCTTTTCCGAAGTGTCTGCACCATTTTATATTCCCACCAGCAATATATGAGGTTCCAGTTTCTCAACATCCTTGCCAACAATTGTGTATTATCTGTCTTTTCGATTATAGCCATCCTACTGGGTATGAAGTGGTATCTTCTTGTGGTTTTGATTTCCATTTCCTCCGTGATTAATGATGTTGAGAATCTTTTCCTGTGCTTATTGGCTATTTGTATCTTCTTTGTAGTAAGGTCTGTTCACATTCTTTGCCTACCTAGGTTGACTTTTTATTATTATTGAGGTGTAAGAGTACTGTATATTTTTGACGCAAGTCGCCCATCAGATATTATGATTTGCAAGTGTTTTCTCCTAGTCTTTTCAGTTTCTTGATGGTATCCTTGAGTTATTCTTTTAAAAGGGTCTTACTTCCAGAAGGAAGGTATAGAAAGTCAGTGTAGCAATATCTGTAATCTTCTTGTAAGGAAAATACTATTGCTCTTCCATGAAGTTCTTTTTCGTTTAACAAAACATACTGCTTTGGTGAAAGGTGTTTTTCTTCAGATAATATGTTAAATTAAAAAAAAATTGGCAAGCCATCTCTTGAATACAGCTTAAAAGGTCAGACATGTTTTAATATTTTCCTCTGATATGAGCTATGTTAGTAAATGCTAAAGATAAAAAATTGTGCAAGTCAGTAAAAGTATGGTTTTAGAAAATAACTGTATAATTGTAAAGAATCTGGGCCCTATCAACATGAAATGAAAAACCTTGAACTAAGTTCCATTGCTTTTTAAAATGCAATTAATCAGGTATGGTTTATGACATGTATTCTTTTAGGTGAGCACTGGAAAGGGTCCATCATCTTTCCTGGGCCACTAGATCCAGGCCTGCAGATCTAAGACAGGACTGGAGGTCTGGCTTCCAAAGCCAGTTTTGCAGCTGTCCTGACAGATAGCATGGTCCTAGGCAAGTCACTGAACTCTCTGGGAACTCCAGTTTGTCCTTGTGGATGGCAAGAGTTTCTGCTCTTTGCACAGAGATGCTGTGAAGATAAATGAGTGCTGTGTAAAAGCTCTTAAGAGAGATGTAGTACCCTGCCAATCCAGAGGCTGGTGTTTTTGTAAAGCTGTGAAAGGAAACTTCTGACAATTTCTGGGAGAGAGATTAAGTGAGAACTTCTCCCTTGTTCTCTGGGTGACCACACAGTAGCTCTCTGACTTTACCGAGCAGTGCAAACTCAGGTTGAATGTTATCTCAGGGGTCTTAAAGAGTGAATGTATTGCCCAAGTCATTTACTAGCAACATCTAGGCAACAGTTTACAAACCGTAATGTGAGAAATTTTCAATCAATAAGCAGGTGTTTGCATTAAAAACAAAACAGATGACAGCCACATCAAAGCACAAGGATAATTGCGTGTTGAGATGATATTTGACTAAAACAAGGGGGCACGTAAGAAAGCCGCTTGAAATTGTGGTATTGGAAGAAGCAGCTAATTGCTTGCTCCTCTTGTCACTTTGCTTCTTTTAAGTGACTTAAGCAAGGTAGACTCAAATTTTGCCTTTATAAATCTCTTCATTTGTGTAATGCGAAAATTATAAATGTGTGATTATCCAGCCTTTTTATCCAGTCTCAGCTGTATAGTATATTGCCTCCTTTGGACAGTTAATGAGATGCTGGCTTTTGTGCTGTTCATCCTGGGAAATAAATGAGTAACTTTCTTTCATGTCCCCTTTGCCACACTTTCTTTGATTTGGATTAGTGCGTATATGACTGTGTATGCGACAGTGGGCATGTATTTATTTTTACTTTATGTGTAAGGATATTAAGAATATCTGAAGTCTAGTTTTTGGCTGGATTCTGTTTTGCATATACTAAGATACCTGTTCTGTTCAGTGGCTACCGTCTCAAGAAAATTAAGTGTCTACAGAATTAGTGACCTGTTTTTAGGAGAACTTGTAAAATCTTTCTAAATGAAAAATTATTCCAGCAGTATCTAATATTGGCAATTTTCCTCTGTCTGCTTTTAGAACTTATTGGCCAACCAGGTCAGACATTATTAAAGTTCAAGGGATCTGGTGGGAAAAGTAATGATTTTGTGCTACTATGAATTTTAAATGTTGCCATTTTCATGTGTTACAGCATCATCTGTTCTCACACGCCACTAAAAACCTGTAGAAGTTTCAGACCAAACTCAGGGTCAAGGTTATAAGAGTGATGATGCTTCTGACTCATTCTCTTAGAATTATGTCACCCAAATTATCTGCATACCATTTTGTGCCAGGGTACATTTTATCAAGTCATTTGAAAGAACTTAGTATGAGAAGATTTTTTTTTTTTTTTGGTCTTTTCACTTCTTAGAAATTTACTGTCCTCACCGAACACAATAGGTATACACTATACTGAAATAGTAGGGAGTTCTTCATTTCTGAAAGTGACTGTGTTTTTTGCTTAACAGAAGCACTATGTGAAACTCTTGGGGAGCCAGAGTCTTATGCAACATTCTTTTTGCGAGTCTACTCTTCAGCACATGGAGTGTGTTAACAAACAGATGCTTGATGAATATTTGTTGGATTACTGAATACATGAACTGAGCACTTCTAAGTGTGTAGTTACTTAATGTACGAAATTAAGCACTGGATTTAGTGAAGTGAAGAGAGATTGAGAAGAAGATTTACATGAAATCATCATGGGTCATTTGAATGGATGGTATACCTCCTCCTTTGAAATGAAATGAAACATCCATGTCTTATAAAATAAGTTGCTTTTACGTTTCTCAGTATTATAATTATCTCAGAAGAGAAGAGGGGGAAAAAAGAGCATCCTTATTCATACTCTAGCCATGAACATCGTTTCCCAGAGGTCATCCATCTCACCATTTATTGATGTCTTTTAAAAAATAATAGTTGGTTGTTATCAACTTTGTAATGTTATAGTTCTTTTCTCAAAGTGACAGCAAAGGCCAGATCATACTGGATGTTTCTCCTGCATTTAGTATGGCCAAAATTTCTAGACCTTAAAAATTAATTAGTAGCATGATACTCTCTGATTCTTGTGAAGTTTAAAATCACTTGTTATGAGGCACCTCAGGTGTGAACAAAACGTCTTCCCTTCAGCAGTGCTGTCTCAGTCATGTGTTCACATGTTGTCTTAATGAATATTTGTCCTGCGTGTCTGTGAGTTGCAATGTCTTTGTGTTTTCTCTTAAAATGGATGTCTGTGTTGTGTATGAGTTGTGTGCATGTTCAGGAATGGGAGGAGGAGAGTTACTCTTCATTTAAGTAGTCATTTTAAAGACTGTTATGTACCAGGCACTTTGGCAAATGTTGGTGTTATAAACTTAAAAAGATAAAAGGAACCCGTCTTAAAGAACTCAGAGTGTAATGAAAAAAGCAAATGAAGAAAGGAAGAATACTTTAAATTAAAATTCAACATGAGACTTATTTATGGGCTCACTAAATCCAGAAATCTGAAGGGTTTCATGAACTCTTAGACGAAAGCAATTCTATTGAGAGCCCTTGAAACAGCAGTGCTGGTCTCCCAAGAGCCAACGAAAGATCCTTCTAAGGATGTGTTTGAATGCTGAAAATTAAGATTTTTTTAAAACAGAGGCTTTCTCGGCTGGCTGGTTTGTTTTTCGGTTTGCAGCCACATGTTTTTCTTCTGATTTTCTTCTTGGGACATTGTGTAATTGTCAGAATTCTGGTACAGTTCAGTTTTAATGTAGTCATTTTGGAAATTTGCAGATATCCTTCATGTTTTTATTCTAAAAGAAATTCTGAAGGAGAACGTTTGCCTTTGTAGTGTTTCAACTGAGTCTAACATTGGACCAGTGAGAAAATATAGAGAAACCATCAGAAAAGCATATACAGGAAAACATAAACCATATGATACAGGCTCTTCCTTCATGTCATTGTCTGGAAGGAAGATGCCATCTCTTAGCCATGAGGATGAGAGCTGCATCTTAGACAAGGTGGACAGGTGAGCTGGGAGTAGCTGGGTCTCAAGGACTTGGAGTTGCAAGATTGAGTTTTGAGAGGCTCTATCCTTTAGGAAATAGATGCTTTTATATATGTTTTGGTAACTTTTTCTAAGCATTTTCTAATCTGCATACAGTAGTATCCGTCTTATCCAACTGATACCCAGTATTGTTTTAAGAATATAATTTATATGAAATCATAAAGTATTATACCTATTTTAGTCTAATCTCTGAAAAAAATAATTTAAAAATTAATTTTGCTATCCTCTTATTTAGAGGGACAAATTCCTTGGTATTAGCATTTCAAAACTGTGGGATGAGTGTTATCTCATATAATTATAATATTTAGGGAAAGCTTTTGTTGGCTGACCTAAGTTCAGGGTTGTTTTTTTTTTTGTTCTTTTTGTTTTTCTCCCCAAGAGCTTTTAATAGAATTGCTTTGGTCTAAGAATTCATGATGGTCTAAATGAAATCCTTCAATCTGCTGGATTTAGTGAGACCATAAATTAGCCTCACGGTGAATGTATATTTCTTTTTCCCTTTTCAGTGGACACAATTCATTGAAATGAGGACTACCCCCATAAATGGTTAGAATTTTATGTGTGGGAAACTTGAAGAGAAAAACTTTTTAAAGTAAAGTGTCTGTTTCTTTCATCAGCGTGTTACCTGCATTTGATTCTTTTCAGTGTGCTTATGCTTAAAAATAGGTTTCAGTATATGTTCCCTGATATCTGGACCTTAGAGCTGAGAGCGTTTGTATTCAGAATGGACCTTCCATCACTTTCACTGTCACATGTAGGGCAGAGCTGGGCGTGGTCTAGTTTCCTTCAGTGGAGTGGGGCCGGCTTGTGGATGGCTGGGGCAGGTGGGCCTGCCTTTGGGCTTCCCTCTCTCCCCGTTAACTGGTGTAGAACACGTTGAGAGGAGAGCAGAACCAGTGTCTTGTGGGCAGGCCAGTGTGAAGCAGAGAGAGGCAACTGTGGGGAGCCCCTCCTAAACCACCTCTGTGCTTGTATCCACGAAAGCGGCTGTGCGAGCTCCCTCTGATCTGGGGACGGGGTGCAAGCCTCCGGAGGTCATTTTGACCCTGAGAAGAGAATGGGAGTGTCTTCTATCAAAATCAGGCTTTTCTAAACATTTCTAAACGTTGAGACACACAGTTCTTTGGAGCTGCTGATATGCTGGGCACACCCACATTTTGGGAGAACCTCATGCAATCTAAGACAGTGTAAGCTGCAGTTCTGTAGCATACAGAGCATCAGCTATTGTGTTTTCTGGCCCAGCGGTACTTTTGGAGAATGCACATGAAACCCAGTCACATTTTTAGGATATTGTATACTTGTTAAGGAAAAGGTCTATTTTTTCCCCTCTGAATTTTTATTTCTTATATAAATAACATTAAAACCAGAAAAAAAAGAGTAAAGAAATCACCTATAATCCCATTAGGTAAGGTACTTATACTACAAAAAAAAAAAAAAAAAAAAAAAAAAAAAAAAGGCCTAAGTACTGCTTACTGTCCATTTCCAAGTCTGCATTTAAATAAAAATAATATTTAATAAATGCTTATCATGCTCAGAGGAGAAAAAAAATCACCTATAACCCCAAACTCTTACACATTTTTTTTAGCATTGTCTTTTTTTATAGACCTTGAACATATGGTCACTTAAATCTATACTTATAAACATAGTGTAAATATAACTTCAGATTATGGCTAGAACTGTATTCATACACAGCCAGTAGCTGCCCATGAACTTTCCTGGGTGATGAATTCATATCTGCCGAGTTGAACTTTCATGATGAAAAGGTGGGAGCTTTCTGTGTGCAGGACCTATTCTTTTGGCCAGTG
This sequence comes from Hippopotamus amphibius kiboko, assembly GCF_030028045.1. Lineage (NCBI taxonomy): Eukaryota > Metazoa > Chordata > Mammalia > Artiodactyla > Hippopotamidae > Hippopotamus > Hippopotamus amphibius. The sequence goes on from NC_080187.1 coordinate 180,652,937, forward strand.
TTGCAGTAGGAGAGACCAGCTAGCTGTGGGAGGCCCCATTGGTGGGACCTCTGGGCAGGATCACGGGCGTGGCAGTGCTGACTGACAGGTGCTCTCCTGCCATGTGATTTGGGCATTGTTCTTGGTTATGAGGCCCCTGGGCCTGAATTTCTGGTCCTGCGGGAGATTCCATGAGCTGTCTGAAAAGTCTTTAGTAACTTCCCTTTTCTATTGGAACTAGATTGTTTGCAGCTGAGAATCTTGTGATATTGGAGTATTGGTTCTTGAAAGTAATTTTGTTTTATCATTTGGATGCTGTGTTAAGAACACAGGGTTTGAGGACAACCTGTTCGTGTTCACCTGCTGGCTCTGTTAATTTGGTTGAGACACTTCTCCCTTCCCCTTGGTTTCTTAACTACTTACTGCTAGTGCTTTTATTATCATAGGGATGATAATGAAATAAAGTGGTGCTGGCACCTAAGAAACTGCCCACCAGTGTTGCTGTCTTTGGCATCATCACTGGGTCAGTGACGTTTGTTGAGTGCCAACTCTTAATTAGACTGGTAGAGTTCAACAGAAATGGGGGAAGGTTACAAATAGGATATTTTGGCGAAAGTTAGTGTATAACAGAGCATAACTGTGTTGTGCATAGTCTTAGTGACTGAACTCCATCTCTGCTCCTCCTCTGGTTTCTCTTAAAACACGTAGAGAAGTAGGGAAGGCATTTATAGGCATTTAAGATTGGCTTTATTGGAGTGAATGACATTAAGTGCTGAGATTAACTGCCAAAAGGATTTGATTGTGAATTAAGAATAAAAGGCGTGTGGTAAGAGTTAAAATGTTGTGTTTAATAAGAGAAGAGCTTAATGCATTTTAACGCATTCCATTTATTGTTTTAATATCCCCAGCATTTATTATTAAGGTGGGGTGGTTGTAGAATAATTATAGTCCATATAATGATGACGATGGTGATGATGTTTTTAGAGAAGGATGAAAATCTACAGTTTTTTCAAGCTAATGTTGTAGGGAAAATAAAGCATCTAAAGCTTCAAATAGTTTGCTGACCTCATAAGAACACTACTGAGGCTATGTAGGAGCACTGAGTATTCAGGAAGTTACTTTTATGCCAGTTTCTGCATTTCCTTATTAAATTCCTAAATGGAAAACATGAGTTTGGTAATTGGGGGTTGGGAATATGGGGTAAAAAACAGAGAAAGGGTATGAGATTACTAATACCATTATGTTAAGAAAACTGAAAATCTGTGTGGGAAGATAGTGGTCAAGATGATAGTTCGATCTGCATAAGTAATAACTATTATAAAGTGAATCTGGTCATTTTTACTAGTTTTATGTAAGATTTCTGTGATCTATTAAATTAATGAGTTAGGAGGGCAGAACACATTTTTGTATAGAAAAAGAAGATGGAAATGCTTAAATGGTTTTACACAATATTCTAAACTTTTTTACTTTGTTAAAAGTTTACAAAAGTGATTGTGTTCATTAGATACAGACAAGTAAGAGTTTGGTCACAGAATTAAATTAGCCTCTAGATTGTTCATTCTTTCACTTGTGATGATGAAGAGGTGGCAGAAGGACTTGGTATCCTCTTAGGATTTCAGAAACTGATAAATTCGCTGAGAAAAGAGGTCCATCCAAGGCATTTTCTGTATAAACAAACCCAGAAAATATTTGAAATCCAGAGGAAAAAAAATTGGACAACATGAAGTAAAATTAGCTTGTTTCATAAAACTCAGTATAAGTAATAAGTTAAGCTGATGCAGGCACAATTTGTTTTTTCTTCTTTTTGGGTAGGGAAGTTTTTAGAATCTGCTTCCCAAGAAAGAGACTCAGAGTTAGGAAAGAGCTCAGAGCCTGACCCAGCCTAAAACTTGAAGAATTAGCTAGCTAGTCGGGAATATTAGAGAAGTGAGTGATTAATCGTTAGCTCTCAAAGTGTGTCCTATTGTGAAAGGACCCCGAATGTCTAATTCCTTTTGGCCTGTCATAACAAAATACCATAGATTGGATGGCTTAGACAGCAGACATTTATTTTCTTACAGTTCTGGAGAATGAAAGTTCAAGATCAGGGTGTCAGCATGGTCAGGTCCTGGTGAAGACTCTCTTCCTGGCTTGCGATGGCCACCTTCTCTCACTGTGTCCTCACTTGGCCTTTCCTTGGTGCATGCTTTCAGAGTGATCTCTCCCTTCCTCTTCTTATAAGGCCACTACAGTAATCCCCTCACAGGAGCCCTACATTCATGACCTAATCTAACCCTAATTACCTCCCAAAGGCCCCTGCTTCAACTGCATTGTCATTTGTTATTGCAGCCACAGGAAACTGAAGTGTTTTACTATTGTAGGATGTTTAGTAAATTTTTATTGTTAAGTAAAGCCTTCAGAAAGTGAAATTAATTCATCTGGTTTTGATAAGCAACTGTTTTAAGAAAACTATCTGAAGGTGAATCAGAATCTGTAATCTTTTCAGTACTGATATTACTGAGGAAAATGAACAGTGTTATTTGGTGCTATTTTAGCTCTAAGGCTTGTATTTTTAACCCTTTTGACAAATGCCTTTCTAAATCTAGACTCTTTTTAAGAGTAAAGATTACCTCTATTTTCCTCAAAATTGGCCACCATGATAAAAATCTTGAGGGCCAGATAAATCATTCAATTTGAAGTTGCTGCAAAGAGGTGGGGGTCCCTTATAGGTCCTCATGACATACTTAGTCTCTTTTCCAGGGATTATCTAGTTCAAGCCAGAGACCTTCTCATAAAAAAAAACTCTTTCAATACTTGAAGAATTGTGAGGTTGAATATTTATACTTATTTATATATTTATACTTCTATAAACATTTTTTAAAAATCTACTTTTCAGGTAAGGATCTGGTGGTTCTTTCATTAAGTATCTGTGTTAGTTTGTATCAAAAAAAATAAGGTAATTTGGGGGAGACTGTGATTTCATCAATGAAATAGTTGTGCTAGTAGACCCATGAAGTGATATTTAACCTCTGGTGGGGGATGTGGTACCTTATAATCAATGGTGAATGAAGGGAGTTAATTATTTTCCTCCCATGTTCTCATACTGTGGCCTGATTACTTTAAATGCCGAGAAGTCTTAATAAACAATTTAATCACTCTGGCTATCGACCTAGAATAGACCTGCTATATTAGGCCCATACAGAAATGTCCAGTGTCAACATGAGTACAAGTCATTATAAGGACCAAGGTACCATTTTCTGATAAACTATACTTAAAAGTTTTAGGGCTGTAAGCAAGAGAGAAATTTAATAAATCTAAATCTTGGAGTTGCAGAACTGATAAAAATCACAGAACTTTCAAGGTGAAAATGGACTCTAAATTCATGTACTCTATATACAGATGCAAAACTGAGACTTCAGAATATTAAGTGATTTTTTCCAATTAGAATTTAAACACCTCAAGAATAAAGACACTTCCTATTGGTGCTCCCTTAACAGTACAACTTTTGATACTCCCTGTTGTTTAAAAAAATAACCATGGTTTATGTAAAGATGTCTATCAGAAATTTGTAAGTGAAAACTAATATTCTGGAGCACTAAAAAAATGGTCCTAAATCAGGGGAATGACACGTTACCTGGAAAAATAATCATTCTCCATATTGTGAGGTCATATAAAATTTGCATTTATAGTAAAAAGAACTACCATTGAGAAGTAAAATTCAAAATTTTGATCTCCCTTTCATTGCATCTTTTGGTGGTAAAAATAATCCTTTGTGTAACTTGGGGCAAATCATTTCATCTCTGTGACTTTTACTTTTGTCATTTTTAAAAGGAGAGGGTTGGGCTTAGTCTAAAAATTCTGTGATATCTCTTGAAATATTCCGTTTACTAAAATAGCTTAATAGTGATAGCATGTCCTATAGGAGTGTCCTGAGTCCAGTTATTGCTCTAAAGAGTAGAAGTTCTCCAAATAGAATGAGATTCAAAGAACATTCTAGACTCCAGAAAGAAGATGGTAATTTATGGCGATGTGGTGAGATTAAAGTATAAATTTCTTGGATGATTGAAGGTGGGAAAGCATTGTGGGAAGCTAAAAAGAAGGGGCCTAATGCCAGGGTGAGAAAGGTCTCAAGTGCCTTGCTAATGAGTTTGAACTTCATTCTATAGGTAGTTGACACCTCCTGGGATTTTCAAGCCAAGAGGGTACATCATCAGATGTGTATTTTAGAAGCATTATTGGTGAGTTGGAAGTTGGATTAAAGGGCTTAGAGATAGGAAACCAGGGAAATGAATCAGGAAGCTATTTAGGCATTTAGGGGAGAAAAATGTTGGTGGTAGAATCAAGGGGACTTGGTGATTCCTTAGGTGTCTCAGGTGTGAGGGAGAGGGAAGAACCAAGAATGACCCAGGGATTTCTAGTCCAGGTATCTGCCTTTATGGGAATAATCAACTTAAGAGAGGTTGGGTACAAAACACATTTGTGGGGAAGGAGGATGGTGGTAAATTTGACTTTAAGACGCATGCACCAAATAGGGGAGCTATCCCATAAGGAGCTATAAAATTGAGAACGTGATTCTGAATAGGGGTGGAGGCTGGAAACATACATATGTATGTTTGGAAAGTACAGCAGCAGTTACTGGGAACACAGCAGGGTGTGCTGTCACCCACATGAGCAAGTATAGTGAAGAGAGAAAGAGGGTCGAGGAGACCCCACCAGGAAACCCCAGGGAAGAGGATAAGCAGGCAGAGGGAGAGAAGATGGGTGGTTAGCAGGGGAGGAGGAGAGGTTTTAGAAAATAGTTTCCTGGAATTCATAGCAGGAAACATTTTTAAGAAAGGGAAGGTAGTCAAAGGTGAAAAATATTGCAGTGAGGTCGGCTAAGGTAAGACATATGTCCTTGGGGTTTGGTGGTGAGGAAGTCTCTGTGTACCTTTGTGTCAGTTAAGGAGTGAGGGCAGAAGTGAGACTGCTGTTGGGTGGAGGCTGAATAGGATTCACTGAACCAAAGACCTCCTAGACAAAGACATTTGGTAGCGAAGAGAAACAGTGGACAATAGTTTGCAGGGTTAGGCAGGTTGTGGGTTAGGAAGACAGAAGCATGCTCAGAAGTAAATGAAGAATAGCCAGAGGAGAGGAAATACACTAGCTAATACTCCATGCAGAGGTGGAAGAAAGTTGAATTTTAACTAACACAGGAAGTGTTATAAATATCTTTACATTACAGGCTGTTGTTATCAGACTATCATTATCTGCTAACTTTTTCTTGCTCTCTTACTCTTTTTGACAATCATAATAAAATTTCTGCAAACAACCTAAGGATTTCTAATAATGCAGTTTTATCTGTCTTATTAATGAATGAACTAAGAATAAATCATTATAGGAAGAAAGAATTGCTAAATGTTTCTTACAAATGTCTCTATTATATTGTGTTGAAGTTATTGGGATTGCTTTAGAGAAAAATGACCCGATGTCTAGTCTTGGAAGCAAAATTAAGTGTCTTTCACCCAGGCTGCTTATTCTCTACCTGATTTATTTTATGGCTTGTTCTAAAAAGTTAAAACCCAAATTTAATTACAAAGGAAAGAGATATAGGTGCTTAATAACCCTCTAATTAAATCAGAACATTTAGAATAGGGAGGGACTTAGAGCAGAAAAAAATCTTAGGTCAATTTATCCAGGTCCTTTTCAATTCTTTCCATTTTTCTTCTCCTACTGTTTAATTTTATTATGAAATATAGCACACATAGAATAGAGAATAGTGTAATGAACTCTTTGAATTTACCTTTGTTTATATTTGCTTCAGATGCTTTTTACTTTTACAGAAATGAAATATCCTGACACTATCTACAGGTTTTTCACTTTCAGATTTTTATTTTTTATCTTTTTTTATTTAAAAAATTTTTATTTTTATTTTTTTTAAAAAAAGAAGTGAATTATAACAGAAAAAAAAAAAGAAGAAGAACTGGGAAGTAGTTCCAGCTATAAATGTAGAGACAGCCTCACAGATCTTTCCTTTCTTCTGACCAAGAGGGGCCAGGAGTCATTTGTAAACCCTATCTGTGATTGCTTCTATTCAGGGACTGTGCCCCCTCAGTAAAGTGGTTGCCTTTGGTTCTGGGGAAAAAAAAAAAAAAAATTTATTTTTATTTTTAAAAAGGACTCTTCAATTCTTTTCCTCTTCTCCTTCATCTCAGGTGACTATTGTCTTGAGTTTAGTGTTTATTGGCCTCATATATTTCTTTTACTATATTCATAAATGTCATGAACAAAAAAGGTAATTATATTTTGCTGTTTGTATATTTTATATAAATAGTAACAAATGTGTGTATAATTCTGTAGCATGCTTTTTTTTTTTTTTTTGGTAAATACTCTACTTTTGAAATGTACCCATGTTATCTGGTAGAGTAAGATATCACTTTGTTTTTGCTTTTCAGACTTTATTAACTATTTCTGACATGATTCTTCTTCATAGATTTTAATATAAATTTATCACATTCTACCAGAAAACTGTTGTGAATTTGGTTGGATTTTAATTAAAATCTTAGATTAATATGTAGAGAATTGACAGTTTAATTAATACTATCTTTTTACCCATGATACTTTCTTTGTAAAGATATCTCCTCATTCAGTCAGGAACTCCTTTATGCTCTTCAGTAATGTTTTATAACTGTCTTCAAAGGTTTTACATATTTTTGTTAAATATATATGTATAAAAAACTTTATGATTTTTTATTATTGTGAATGAGGTCCATTTTTTTAATTCCATTTTCTAATTTAGTATTACTGTTTTATAATAATTCTATTTCTTTTTTTATTTTAATCTTATATCCAGTTACTTTTCTGAGATCTCTTATTAGTGTTTAAAACCTTTGTTTATAGATTCTCTTGTTGTTTTCTAAGCCTTCTCATCTTCAAATAGGGAGGATTTTATTTGTTTCTTCCTTTTATGATTCTCTTATTTCTCTTACTATTTTGTTTGCTGCGATCTTGTTTGCTAGAACCTCCTAGAATAAAATCAGTTTCTTTTTTTTCCCCTTATATCCAATTAATGCAATACATTTCCCACAACTTTTGACACACACTGCTGCCATTGCTCAATTTTATGTATTTTTGTTATTTCCATTGTGATTTCCTCTTTAATCTATTGGTTAGTTAGTAACACATTAATTTTTGAAAATAAGGGTTTGAGGGGACTAACTTTTTAATCATTGAATTCTAATTTAATTCCCTTTTCAGCAGATATAGTGTAGCCAAGTCCTGAACAGAACCTTTGACAGCTTTATAGAGCTGGAGGACAAAGTTTAGAGATAAGGGTCCACCAAAGGTGGGAACTGTTGCAAATGTCCCAAGCTTTGAGGTGGGACTCTAAAGGGGTATACCCTAGGAGTTAATGCGTACTGAAAGTAAAACAGCTCTACATTATTTTACCTTCAAGTTTACCTCATTGGCCTAAAAATTTAATACCTGAAATTGGACTAAGGTGATCCTGGACTCCTGGTACTCTCCCCCAGAATCAAATCAGAATCCTCTCTGGAGAAAGTTAACTGTTTTCATATTCAAATTATTTATAAACCAGTTTTTCAAGTAGTATGGCACATAATGGGAGGTACTCAGTCACATAAAGAGGCATGACACCATAAATGGGAACCAGTGGAAACTGTAGAAATAGACTTAAAGGGGCTCTGGTTATTGGAACTACTAAACAAAATTTTTTATAATTGTAGTTTATTCAAGATGTTAGAAAAGATGATTGAAACTCTGCAGGGAACTTATTTGAAAAAAGAATCAAATAGAAGATCTACAAGCGACAAGTACAGTAGTTGAAATTGGATGGATTTAGCTCAATGGATGTATTTAATAGCAAGTTAGACATTACTGAAGAGAGATTCAGTGAACTGGAAGATAGATGAGAAGAAAATACCTAGACTGTAACACAGAATAACAAAGAATAACAAAAAGATGTAAAATATGAAGAGAGATTAAGAGATGGAGGATATAGTAGGGAGGGCTAATATACACTTATTTGGAGTCTTGGGCAGGAGAGAGAGAGTGTTAAAACAAGTTTGAAGAAATAGTTGTTGAGAATATTCAAAATGTTGAAATGTGTCCAGTCACAACAAAGAAGTCCAACAAACTGTAAGCAGGAGTTTCCTAAATACCAGAGTTAAAACTCCTAATAACTGAAGTTAAAAAAAAAAAATCTTAAAACCGGGTAGAGAAATAAGGCACATTATCATTGAAAAGAGCTGAAATTTCACATCACCCTCTGCACTGATGGAATTATTAAAAGAAAGTTATTCCAGATGAAAGAGTAGAAAAGGAAGGAAGGGCAATGAAATGGTTCCTATGCAGATATATCAAAATGAATAGAAACTGTATGAAACAGCAGCAATGGCTTATGAATTTTAAGGTATATGTAGAATTAAAACAATGTCAGTAATATCCTATGTGTCAGATGGGGAGAAATATAGATAGTGTTGTAAAGTTTTTGTATTTTTCAGGCAACAATTAATCTTCAAGGGGGCATGCATTTATGTGGGATGATCATTAATAGTATAAGAGTATATACCTTCCAAGTTGCCAGGGGAAAAATAAAGAAGAATAAGTACTAAATCAGTTTAAAAGAATACAAAAAAGGAGGGAAAAGGAATGTATAGTGATTAAGAAAATTAGCATTCAGTAAGATGATAGACTTAAACCTGTCAGTGTGGTATCTGTGCAAAGATAGACTTACAAATCAGTGGAACAGATTAGAGAGTCCCAGAATAGACCCTCAGATACTTGGTTTCCTCAAAGGCAACAAGATAATTCAGTGGGTAAATGGTGTGTGACCAATTGGATATATGTACAAAAATAACAAAAACAAAACACGACTCCTATCTCAATGCACAAAATTAATTCAAGGTAGATCATAGGCCTAAATGTAAAAGCTAACATTTTTAAGTTTATAAAAGAAAATATACAAAATTATCTTCATGACTATAAGTAGCAAAGATATCTTAGAAAAAATACACAAGACACACAAAAAAGTACCAATAATAAAATTAAAGAATTACTGCATTGGACTTCAAAATTTAAAGTTTTAGCACTTCAAAAGACACCAGAACGAAAATGGAAATACAAGCCATTAACTAGAATGTGTGACAAGGATGTATAGCAGTGGGAACTCTCCTTTAGTGTTGGGAGTTTAAAATTGTTACAAGCACTTTGAAAAAATTTTTGACAGTATCTACTAGAGCTAGAGATTTGCATGTCAGATGACCCAGAATTCCACCTCTACATTTATACCCATCAGAAATGTGTACACATATGCACCAGGAAGCATATGCAGGAGTGTTCATAGCAGCTTTATTCTCATTGCAAAAGACTGGAAATAGTACCAATGTTCACTGATAGGATAGCTAAATGTGGAGTATGTTTACTATACAGCAATGAAAATGGATTAACTGCACTTAAATTAACAGGCGTGACCCACACAGACATATTATTGAGTGAAAGAAGACAGATACAAAAGAACGTACATTGTGTGGTTCCATTAAAATAAAGCTTATGCACAGGCAAAATTTAGAATTTAGGGGTACATATTTGGGTGGTGAAACTACAAAGAAAAGCAAGTGATGAAGATAAAGAGTGACCTGCGTGAGGGAAAGGGTGGTGATCAAATACAGTGCCTTTTGGGGGCCAGCAGTGTTCTATTTGGTGGCCTAAGTGGTTTCATGGTTTTGTCTTATTCACAGTAAAAATAACTTTAAAAGATTAATGTGTTATGGCATGGATAAATGCTAATATCTTATGTAATGAAGGTATGTTACAAAAAATATTTTTAAAACACACTTTGAAATTTTGTTTTGGTGTCTAGACACACACCAAGACACAGAGTGAAAAACACAGGAATACAGATGGACATCTGTGGATTTTACACAGAATATGTACTATTTTATAACTAGGAAACTTCGTTAAATAGTATACAGTGAAATTAACACCTATGGAGAGTGCTGTCCTCTGTAGAGAAGATTGATTGGTTTTATACCTGTGCTTTTCAGGGAAGGATTTGAAGCTGCTTTGTATGTAGCAAATAGCATTTGAGCAAAAGATACATTTGCAGTCACATAGAGACACCTCATGCAATGGTGTGGTTGTTAACAAAATCCTTAGCTGCAGGAAGAATAACGGAAATTACCCAACAATTTTTTAATCCTGACTGTTTCCTGTAGGATCTTTTTTTTTTATGTAGTTAATTAAAGGAAAAGTGCAATTTGAGATTTTTTTAAAAGGGAGTATTGTCTGAAGCCATGGAATTTGATCAAAACTCTTGACCTCCTGTGGCTTCAGTTTTCTATCAAAAAAGCAATAATGCCCACCTTTCAGGATTGTTTGCAGTGTAATGTAACATGTAAATGCTTAACCTTAAGCAATGGGTATTAGCACACATTAGAAAGGCAGGTTAGCCTGGGGATGAAGGGCTTGGGTTCTGGAATTGGACCTGGATTTTTGATTTCCAGTTCTACCATTTACCTGGTTCTTTAATTGCATACTTTCCTTAACTTCTCTTCCTCCATTTCCCATCTTTAAAATAAGGACAATAATATTATCTACCTCAGAGCATTGCTATGAGGGTAAAATAAAGGGTACAGTATAGTGTGTAGCATAAAGTAGGTGTTCATATAACTCTTAGCTTTGGCTGTAGATCGAGCTTTTTGGATGTGACTTCAGTTTATCAGCAAAATCAGTTAAGTACCTGGGACAGTAACCACTTTTTTGTATATATAAAACACAAGTGTAACTTGTAAGAATTTTTTGTGGTAGTTGATTACTTCTGAGCTTAATGGTGCCATCTCTATAGTCATGTGTGGGAATATTTGCTACTGTTAGGCATCACATGTAGTCTATATCCTTAATATGAAGTTGGAAATTAGAAAGAAGAAATGCGGGGGGGGGGGGGGGGGCGCGGGGCTGGGGTGTGATAGATACATTTTTCTCTCTTTCTTCAATTTAGTTTATGTATTTTTTACTTTTTTCTCCCAGTAATTTCTCAGAGTACCAGTAACCTCTCATGACTCTTTACACTGCATGTTATTTTCCTTAAAAAAAAAAAAAAAAAAAAGCAAAGTTAGTCGTACTGTTGTACCAAGTCTTGGTGTCTTATTGAATTCCATTTGGATTTTACAGGGGAAAAAAGGCTCTGTTTCAAGTTTGTACGTCGGGGTGTGGGAGGGGGTGAAGGAGGGAAGTGCATAGCTTTTATAGGAAACCTTCCTTGACTAGTACTTTGAGTCACTGACTCCATACAGTCAGTGTTTTGCTGTGTTCTTTCACGGGTTTAGAGAGATGGTACCTTGTGAGGTCTGCAGGCCTGATGCTTTGTAAGAGTATCTTGCTTTATCTTCCTTAGGTTGGTTTACTGCTTCCCGAGTTCCAGAAATAATATTCATTTTGTTCAGAGGATGTCAAGCCCATTAGAGTGTAGACATTGACGCATCCTAGATTCTATAGCAAAAGGAGCTTGAAAGTTAAATAAAAACATTTATTTATGGTCTTTTTCAGAAGTTGGGCACGTGAAAAGAGGAAGAACTTAAAATATAATGTGTAGTATCTTCTTTCTTAAGGTTCTACTTGCTTTAAGTCTCCACCTGGGGATGTCAAGACTTCACCCTTGCATGAATGTTGCATTGCAGCTAAGTCTATGTGACGTTCTGCTCTTAGTCTTTGCTGCACCCATTCGACCCCCTGATGATCGTTTTCTCTAATATCCTTCAGGTTACCAAGTATCTTAGCTGGGTGGGTCTGGAGACACGTTGAGTTAATACTGTATGGGGCACTGGTCTGTTGCCTGTTTATATACCTAGCATTTGAAGTCTTGAATGCAGTATAAAATGAGGGTACACAGTACCCCATCAATGTTTAAAATCTGTATGGAAAAGTCCTTCACACATAGCAATTTATGATCTCTAGGCACATCAGTTTAGTGACACAGTGACAGACAGAGGAACAATTTTAAGGGAGCCAAATATAGTAGCTACCAGCTAGGAAGAGAATTAAAAAGCATAAAAATGGACAGCCCCTCCAAGTATTGCATCCTGTACAGATGCCGTCGTGATAGAGCACCCGGTCTCCGAGCCCTCCCTGCATCGTGTCTCCTACTTCCTGGGCACATAGAAAATAGAAACCTTTCCTTCCTCCCTCCCTCCCTCCCTCCCTTTCTCCTTCCCTCCCTCCGTCCCTTCCAAGATTGGACATGTGTTATTACTCAAAAGAAGTATGGAAGGTAGTCACTTCAGTTCATGGTCTTGAGCAGCTCAACAGTGTCCCCAAGGACCCAAGCTCTTTCCACCTACTGTCGCACCATCCTCAGTGTGTTGGCTTTGTCCTCACGCTTGTTTCCCCATTGCTGCAACGTGACTGACACCTGCCGCCCCATAAAGCCATTTTTCACACAACTCAGACGATGCTTTACGTAGCCAGTGTAGGAGTCCACTCACATGCTCTTCTTTTCTCAGACACCTGCAGGGTGAGGAGCTTAATATGGGAAGGTAGCATGGGAAAAAAACACAAAATGATCTTTGGCTATTTGTGCAAATTAAGTGACTACATTTTTGGATACGTAAATGGAAAATACATATATGTGAAGTGACATGTATATGTTCCAAAGCCAAGACAGTCTTGAAATATGTGAGGGTTCAAGGTATGATTTACTTTACTAGATCCCTAAAAACTGTGTGAGTACTTGACAGTGTTCTAATTTTTGCTTTTTTGCATGTCTATGTCAAAAGTTTCCTCTAAGTCAGTTCCTGTCCGCTTTAATGTTTTTATTTTGGAGGCATATTTTCCCATACCCATGACCTCAGGACATTGTAGATGCTCCGTGAAAACTGCTGACAGACTGACTGCGATGTTTAAGATTAGCCTTTTAGTTACACGGAATCTTCTCCTCTCTTCCTCTTTAGCCAGAAACCATATTCTTTGTGAACCTGGGGAATGTTGAATTTAAACCATAACTTCTGTGGCTCTTGCCAATCAAATCAAGCAGTAGGGGAAGCATCAGTGGGAGACAGGTAGAGGAGGTGAGTTCTTTGGAGCTAGACCCTTGAGATCATGATTTTTCTACTCGCCAGTCTTTCTCCTTGGGATCCCTTCTCAGAATCCACACATTAGAAGAGAGTGACAAATAACACACACTGGAGTCAGTGTCTTAGTTGCACCAAAATTACTTTCCTGCTCTTTATTCTATAAGCTCAGCACACAGGGGAAGAGAAACTTGACTGATATGCTGTCCAGCAGAGATCAGTTAGTTCTCTACAGCTTTGTCTAGTCAGCCAAACCCAAAGCATTTTGGACCCAGATCTGTCTTTCTGTTTTACGATGGTAAGTCATTTTCTCTTTTTAGTTCCAGCCAGGTTCTGCCCTCAGTGTAAGCTGAAATTTTCTCTCTAGGCATCTTGGCTGCTGAGAAAACAGGCCACGGCCCACGGTTTTAGCTGAATTAAATTCTAAGCTGTTCAAGGACAGTTTCCTTGTTGCAGACGTTATCTCGTCCTTAGTTTTTACAGCACTCTCAGCTCTTGACCAGCTTCTCCCTTGGAACTGTGTATTCTCGGGCTTCTTCCTCCAGCTGTCTGCTAGTCCTCCCTTTCTGGGCGTTTACAATTATCCTTTGATTTTATTCAGCTTAGTTTCCTCCTCATTAGTCATTGGTCCCTGACTTGCCCATTGCGTGCACATTTATTTCCATCATACTATTTGACACGGAGACACTGACATCCTGCCTTCCATTAATGGGTTAACATCAATATATTTTGCTGTGCAATGAGGAGGGCTCTATTTATTGTACATAAATATCCCACAGAGTGACTTATTCAGTAGTTTATAAAGATTTGGGCTTAATTTTGCCATTTTTTTTTCAGGAGATGGTTGTCAGCAACCCTACTAGGGTATGTGATTTGCATGTGAAGCTCAGGCATGCCAGACATAATAGGAAGATTTTATACATAAAACTGGCTCTTTCAAAGGTGACTTCCATTTTTAAAGAGACATGGAAAAAATTGGACTGTAGTGGATTTATAATTTTATTCAATCATTTCTCAGTACTTTCGAGTTATTAAAACAGTCCTTTAGTAATTATTGGTTTTCCTTGATAAACATTTATGGTGCTTTTTAAAATATTATTTTGTAATCTGATAAGAGTGGAAAGGGTTTAGAAGCCAGATCTATAATGATATGCAAGAGATGACAGTACTGACAGTGAATAAAGAAATATGGTGTCATTGTTTTTATTTCATACTCTCCAAATTACCTGTGATGAGCTTAAGCGGTTTCATTCATGAATAGAAAAATTTTAATTATTCACAGTGCTTTCATGTACCGTAAAAGTCGAATTATTAATACTGTAATTTGTTCGGAAAGCATTTAGTAGGAAAAGATATCAGAAATAATTAATTGTTTTTAAGATATGATAAGGCAGCTGTATCTACAGAGGGCAATCAGAAAGAATAGCAGTGGGCTATTGATTGCCTTTTAGAGAAAAAAAATGCTGTTTCATTTCTAAATGTTAACCGTTGTGAGAGGAAAATTCCCACTTGGGAAGAATGTTTTCCAGGTTGCTTCATTGCCAGGTGTTTGGCATTGTGTGGAGTCTTAGATGAATAAGGCTTATGGCAGTCTTAGGGAATGATGTCCTCCTCAAGGACCTCAGCTTCCTGCTGTGAAAGCTTCTATTTTCAAAGCAGGCCAGTATCGGTGGGAAGATTCCAGTGGTCTCTGTGCTACTTCTAGTGAAGAGCAGAGCTTTCCCCCCTTGAATCTGAGAGAGCTGCAGAAGAGGATACCTACCTGCTAACAAAATAAATTTCAGAATGTTGCCAGCGAATGAACTGCATGTTTTCTCTTGTTTATGGGATTTAACTCTATCATTTATCGATGGGAATCAACCTTGCCGTCTTTGGTCCCTTTAACATACCTGCATGCTACAGATATGATTTATAATCATCCTGAAGTAAGAAAATCCAAATCATGTGATAGTTTGCTTTGAGCCCATCCATACTTTCCCCTTTCCCTTTTTCTGTCTCCTTGACCTAGCAGCAGGAAGCCTTTGTTTGAGGTGTTCATCTGGAACAACTTTTCCACACTTGTTTTCATGTTCTGTTAGATTACAGGGCAGCAGGCCTACCTTTGAAGCTCCTTTCTCTTTTGTTTCTTTGCCGTGCACTCCAGTAATTAACTTTGTCCTTCTTTTATTTGTTCCAGTCAATCGCAGGCCACTCTGCTGAGCATCTTCTCCCAGGAGTACCAGGTTAGAAGTTTTCTCCTTTGTGAGGGTTGACAGGTGCCTAATTGAATGATGAATGTCCCTTTATTTCTTTGTAATTGAACTGCCAGCTCTCTGATTGGGTTGGAGGATGTTCTCCTTTCCACATCAAGCACCGCCTGCGTCTCAGTGGAGGCCTGCCAAGCCTACCCATCCATCTGTCTAATAACATCTAGCCTTTGCTTATTTGGTGGACCTGTAATAAATTATGCTAAACCATTATTATTCTGACAATAATAATTTCCCCATGTTGCGTGGTTCCATGTGCTAAATGTTTGCTGACTTGCACTGTCAGTGCCGCTTTCCATTGCTGACAGAGATGATGATAAATGACCATTGCTGGAGTGGCAGAAGGCAAGAGAGGCAGAAAATGGAGTCATTTATCATGAGATGACAGGTGTCAGTCAAGTGGCAAGTCTCTATGGAATTACTTTTTGTAGTGTTCAAATAAGTTGTTTTTAAGCAATGTTCTTCCTGGTTAAAAATGGCAATTGGATTGTAAAACTAGAGTGCAGAGGACTTAGATGGAATTGAATTGAAGGAAAATTAATACAAAGGTTGAAAGAGGGAGCAAGTTTTTCTTTGCCCTGTACAACCCTAAGCAAACTTATTTAGATTCAATTACGATGACCCTGTTGGCTTTTACATATATACTGTACCTTGTGGTACAGTCTGGAGACATCCCAGCCATGCAATAGAGATTAAAATGCATAGGTTCATGGAATAGAAGGGGAAAAAATCTACAACCACCCAAATCCCCAAACTATTATTCGGTTTGCTCTTTATGTTAGACATTGGGATCAAGACATATGTCATTTTTGTTCTTGAACCTGATCTGTGACACAACATAAAGACCTTTTTTATTTGTTTCAGAAACACATTAAGAGAACACATGCCAAACATCATACTTCGGAAGCGATTGAAAGTTATTATCAGAGGTATGACTTGCCTGCCCCACTAGAGGGTATCATAATACCTATTAATTGTAATAATAATTATGAATAAATTAGATTAATAAATTGATTTTCTATATAACATTCCAAGGCATCTTGTTTTAAGTCTGTTACTTGACTTCAAGTATATTTTTTTTTAATTTCTCAAATACTCTGTTATATAGATTTAAAGAATATGGTGAGTATTATTTTACATGTGTATGAAATCGTTACTATGTAAGAAATTGTTGCAATATTAGAAAATCTCAGTTGGATGCTTGAAAGTGATAGTAAGTGCATATCTTGACTAGATGCTCATGCATATGTATATCTAATACATGTATATGTGAAAGTTCTGAAACCAATTTTTATTTCTTATTTAAATCAGCAAGTTAAAAAGTATATTAGAAAATAAGATTAAATTTTGGTAGAGCTGTATTTTGCATTGTCAGTATTGGGTTAGCCATTTTAGAAAGGCAAAAGAAGATATATATCAAGTAAGGCCATATGGAGATATATAATAATGTACAACTGTCAGATTTTAAGAGGGGTTTATCTTTTAAAAGAAAAGTCTTGAGTATTGAATCAGTAACATGGTGTTCAGGAGATATTTTAATTTAAGCCTAATTTATTTTAGTTCCCAACCTCTTGTTCTGAAACAAAAAGAATCTTTAAAATAGCTCCTTTTTTTAAAAATTAAAAATTTTTTGTCCTTGTAATGTGAGTGAGTAATATATACTGGTTAGTGGTTATGGTTTACATTAGAAACTGTTGGTTGCTTTCTTAAATATTTTAAGGGCATATTGGAATGGAAAACTGTTTGAAATATGCTCTTAAATTATTACACTTAAGATTGACAGAGCAATCTTCCTGTGGTGAGAGTGACACCACTGATTTTAGAAGAATGATTTTTATGCACGAAAATTCTGTGAATTAAATGAACATACAGATAAAATATTGGTATTGTGTTTCTGTAAAGTCATTTCTTTAAGAATTGAGAAGTCTTTATTGGAAGGTTATCGAAGTTAGATTTCAAAAAAAGTATTCACTGTGCCATTATGCGGTAAAAGATATGTTCTGTTTTGAGTACAAGTGTCTGTTAAAGAAATATACATGCATACACACCACACACACGTGCCCACATGCACGTGCACACACACACATGCATGCGCACGCACACACGTGCACATATGCACACGCACACACACGCACACACATTTTTATGTCTAGGAGAGTTGCTAAGAAGTCTTTGTAAAGTTTGGATTGATTTATTTAAAAGTCATAATCTCCTCAGTGAAATTAACATTAAATTAACGTCGTCACCTAAATCATACATATAAAATTGAGAAAGGCCCATGAAGTGCTGTGAAGCCGAGAACTGCTTTGGCAACCACTCTCTACGCAAAGACTGAAAAGTGGTACACGTCAAAAAATACATTCTTGTTTATAAAGTTTATAGTCTTAGGCTTTCCTGTAAAAGTATGGTTCTGTTCCAGATTTAAAGGCCCTGTTAACATCAGCAAAGGAAAATAAAGCATTTTCTAGAAATTTGCAGATCTGCTAACAGGCCACGAGGCTGCCCTCTAATAATCATTTTTTTCATCACAAAAAGGCCATTCTAATTAGATGATTTCTAAGGTCTCTAAATGCTACTTTAAAAAAATTTTAGTTATATATAAAAGTATATTTGATTTCTGAGGTATGAACATACTTGATTTGGGTTATCTGGATAGTTTAGGCCAGAAACAAAAATATTTCCTTTAAGTATTTTTACTCCATGGACAGTCGAGTGGGTAGTAATGAAAATAGAGAGACATATTTGTATTTCTTTAAATTTAGTTAAATGTGAGAATCTCAGTTATCCCGAGGAGTCACAACATTTGAAACAAAAACTTGAAGTTAGGCTGTAATGGACAGACTAATAGGAAAGCAGTCTGACTAATTTCTTACTTTACCATCCCAGTTCCTGACTTTTCTGCCCTGCACTTTGTGCTTGGAGATGGGCTGTGTTGTTACCTTTCAGATGATTTGACCTCACAGCCCTCTTGTTCCAAATGTTCAGGTTGAATGTCCCTGTATTCTCTGTGGTAAATTGGCCTAAAAGGTTTTTGTTTTTCAGCTGATTAGAATAAAGGCAAACTTATATTAAAACATACTTAAGCAGTTTGACAATCTCAAGTTCTTTTTTTTCTTTTATCAAAGTAATACTTGTCTATTGTGAAAATTAAGCACATTTGTAATGGTATAAAAGAGAAATGAATGGATGGCCCATAATTGTGGCACCCATAGGTAATCACTGGTATTTTACATCCCAGTCTTTTGTTAATCCATTTTACGTAGATGAGGTCACACTATATATGCAACTGTGAATTCTGAACTTTATACTTGGAAAAATGTGTATGACATAATATGATTTTGATGAAAGCTTTTTTGTAAACATTTTGATTGTATTACTTCATCATGTGAAAGTATCATAATTTACTGAATTATTCCTCTGTTGAACATATGTTTTAGAAACATGAATATTGGTATTCTGAAATAATACTATGATACATATTTTGGTACATAAATCTTTGCATTTGGATTAGTTTCTTAATATTTCTGTAGATGGAAGTACTGGTGCAAACAATGAGCATTTAAAGATTTTATTATATGTTGTCAAGTTATATGTTACCGTCTAGAAAGATCGTAATGCTTATATTTCTACTAGCAATATCAGAGAATTCCTGTGTCTCTGTATTCTTGCTAGTATTGAGATGATCTCAATGCAGAATTTGAAGTCTGTATTTAGGACCATATAATCCACAATCTGATTCCATCATGGTTAACTGAAACTTCAGAGTATCCAAACAATGGTAGAAAATGTTTTTCCTAAGCTTTCAAATTACTGAGGAAATTTCCTCAGCTCTTCATGTTATGCGTGTGTAGACACAGCTTGAGTGTTTATGTTGAAAACAGCTCTCTATTCTTTCCCACTGTACTAATGGCATTTTATTTCTAAACAGGAAACATACTTGGTAAAATTTATTTAGATTTATCTAAATCAGTGCACACGGGCATATATGCACACACACACACACACGCACACACATTGGTCAGGTTTGCGAGTAGCATCAGTAGCAAAGTTTAGAAATACTGTCTCTCATCTCCTCCCTTCTCTCAACACACACTGTCTGAGGGGCCAGCTTTATTAGCTTTGGAGAATCAGACCAATTGGATTTTATTCAGATGCTCACATGGAAAAAAGGTAGTGCAGTTGTTATTGACATGATACAAATAGTTTCTGAAAATTTGAACCACTTTTTTGTTTAATTAGCATTCACTGTGTCCCAGCTCCTATGCTAGGAACCAAGTATAAAAACCACTACTATACCTGTCCTCAGCTGCTCTGTTTAGTGGGAAAGTAGCTGCGTACATGGAGATGGGTTCCAGAGATTTGTGGTATAGAATCCACAGAGGTGGTATTCAGATGTAAGCTTAGTGAAGAATTTTGGTAGGTATTTGAGGTTTTACCATTATAGTTGCTATAAAAATATCAAAGATTAAATAACTTTGCCTTATATTTAAAATCAATACATATTATTTTTAATCTTAGATGCTAATAGATCTTTCACACTCAAAAAAGTCATAAAATGGACCTTCTGTGAAGATCTTTTAAGGATGGTTTCACCCACAAGATACACATTTGTTAGTCCTCCTGTGGCAAAGTTGGAAGATGTCATATAGCTTATGTAAAGTAATTTCAATTTGCAAATAGGCATCAGGAAGGTAGCCCAGGTCACTTTAATGTAGTATTCAGTGTTACATCTTTATATCCCAGTTACAATTCAGATCTTTGCTAAGGACCTGTTGGATGAAGTTTCAACACTGATTTGTGTAGCTCTACCCCAAAGAGGGAGAAACAACCCATTATAGTGGTGTGAATAGTCTATGTTGTAAGTTTGCACAAGATGCTTTGAGGATGGAGAGAAGGGTATCATTAGGAATTTCTGATTATGTCCTTACTGAATATTCTCTGTAATTATCCTGCTCCTTTGATTGCATGTCTAAAAAATGGAGTAAACCTGATCTGTCACTTGATATGGGAGACAAAGTTCCCAGAAAGGACAAATGTAACTTCAGATTAATTGTAACTTAATTTCTTTTCCCTGGCACTTCTGAGGTGTTATAAAGTACAACTGGTAAACATAGTGGGGAATAAATACATTTAGAAGCAGGTCTACCCTTGTCAACACGTGAGGACACCTCAGTAGGCTTTGGGAGATCAGCAGTCCATTTCCGAGATTTATTGCTTACCAGCCAGGGGAGCCCAGGTGGGTTTCATCAGTACTCTGGGGCTTGGTTTCTTTGTATGACCAACTAGGAAGCATAATCAAGCGCATAATTAGGAATTGCCACTGTATTAAGTATGAACATGCTTCAAATATTATATAGACTGTATAGATATGGGGTTAGTGTTTGACCAACTCCTGTTTTCTTTAAGCTTAATAGAAGTGTTCTGTTGGTCATTACCAGGATAGTGGTTGATGCAGCATTTATATGAAACCATATAACTTGGACACAAAATGACATTTTTTTGTCACAGGCAGTGATCTGGGGTCTAGCTGTTCTCTTTCATTGTTTCCAAATCAGCCCCTGAGAAGAGGTTCTGCTCTGGTCACGCTAGAGCCTTTCCCCGTCCTCAGACAGCCTGGGCACATTCCTCATATTTGCACTGACTGTTTGTTCTCTTGCTGGGAATGTTCTTCCTCTCATGGCTTGCTGCTTTCCTTCTTGTGGACTTCTATTGCAGTGTCACTTCCTTAGAGAGGGGCTTCCTGACCAACTCATCTAATTTATATTATATTGTAGCATATGTCATTATTTTATATATTTATTTCTCTTTTTCTTCTCTGTCTCTCCACTGTGATATAATCTCTGGGATGGCAGGAACCAAAGAAGTTTTGTACCCTGGCGCTTCTTTGGAACCTGGAATAAGGCCTGACAACTAGTTAACTCTCAAAAATGTGTGTGGGATAGATGAATGTTAAGTAGAGAGCTGTAAAGATATTCTGTTATCAGTATAGGCTTAAATACCCTGACCCAGACTTGGAATGCTTAATGAATGTGCACTCTGGTTCGTTGCCCCGACTTGACGGAACTGATTGGTTATTCCTTGAGCAGGCCTATCAGTGCAATGGAAATTCTGTCGGTTGACGTGAAGGTCTTCGCTGACCTATTTCCCAGGGATCTTCTGTAAATCACACTTGCCTTGTTTGTTTTTATTTTTGTTTTGTTTTTCCCTTGCTCCCAAAATGAAAATACTTATTTCTCCGTTAGATTCCTAAACAATTTATTCAAGAAAGGGCCAATAGATGAAAGTGGATTTATTAGAATTACTTTGAAGTTATAATGATCCAGAGACTTTCCCCAACTGAAATAATTTGATTTTATTCCACTTTGTTTATTGGAAAGCATACATCTTTATAAGCATACCTGTGAAATAATATAATTTAATTTAGTATTTGCTTCTGGCAGTTACAGGGAAGACCTCATCTGTTCACTTTGATTTTTACTATCAAACAGATGTCGTTAGTTTATTCAATCAAACAGTATACTGCAGAGAAAATGTTCATACTTAATTCTATTTTCTGTCGAAAATGGCTTTTTAAAATTATTTTATTACTCATTTATTAAAGAAAAATAGGTATTCAATATTATAATATAATCACCTATTATAAGCCAAGAACCATGCTAAGCATAATAAATTGAATAAAATATTCTCCCCTCATGAGGCTTTCCGCCTTACAGTCGGGATGGGTTTGAGGTGGACAAGTAACTCAGCAGGTGCAGTGTTCTGGGCTAAGTGATGGAGAGATGAACAGGGTGTTCCTCGATTGCACATGAGGGACACTGAACCTACCCCTGGCTGGTGGTGGATGAAAAAGGTGACATGCAAGCTGAATCAGGAGTTATTCAGGTGAAGGGTTGGAGTGGGGAACAGTGACTAGAGATGAGGCTGGCTGCAGAGAGTAGGTAGGAAGCAGTTATGAAGACCCTTATAAGAATTTTTAAGTGGTTATAATATACTCTCATGTGGGGTTTTGAAGTGTTTTAAGGAGGAGAATGGTATGTTCAAATTTTTGTTCTTAAAAAAATCACTCTGACTTCCATGTCTGGGATGAATCTGGGGAGTGTGTTTGTTTGTTTGTTTGTTTGTTTGTTTCATAGGGTTAGGGGATGAGGAGAGCTGGAGATTATGACAGAAACCCAGAGCAGATAAGACAATGGCTTGTATTGCGTATTAAAGGTGTGCTGACCCACTGATGAAAAGTCTGTCCATTTTTTTTCCTAATAAGGTATCAACCAACCCTATAAACGAAAAGTAAATAAAAAGATGATATGCTTGCATGGATGCTTTTTTCAGGAGTAAACTTATTTCCTTCCCATGAAGTGGTTGTGGTATAGATAAAGCCAGGGTGATAGGGGTAGTTCTTTTCAAAGTCACCTCTGTGTTCACTTTGCATGTTAGGGAGGTGAAAACAAGGGAGGCCTGTGTGCTCAGACCTCCTGCCCCCGACTTCAGTTAGTTAGTTGCCAGTGGTTTTGAGGTGAGTTGTTTTTGTTATTTTTTTCCCTTCAGTGCTTTCCTATGACAGTAGCATACTTTAACTAGAGTTGAGTGTGGCATTTCCCCGGGAGAAACGGGTACACACAGGGGATGCTGACAAGTCTGTGCTGGTCTTTTCTTGTCACTGAACTACCATTTGGCTTTGTCTTGTCTAGGTATCTGAATGGAGTGGGGAAAAATGGAGCTGCCCCAGTGCTCCTGGAGCTAGCCAATGAGGTAATGTTATTGTGATTATTTTATTTAAGTCTACATAAATCCTAAGGGGCCTATCTAGAGTAGCTTCGCCTAGAATTATAATTAACCTTAAAAAAATTTTTTTGAGGTGCAGTAGACATTTAAATTGCTCCCTGGTACCTTTGTACTTTTAATAATTGGGCCAAGAACTTCATATATTAATAAATCAGTTAACATAATTAGTCTGCTTCTTTTAAAGCACTTGTGTAAACAGCTTCTTGGTTTCTTATTTTGTGGGAAATTTCAGCCAAACAGCTCAGGACATGCTCTTCTTTAGATGTGTCTTAATTTAGTGTGAGAAATACCTGTGTCAAGTACAGAGATGTATGCCAAGAAAATCTATGCTGTTATAAAAATGAAGAGAGAAATTGTATACCTAAAGATGTAACATTTACTTGACTCATTTTTTTTTGTGGCTGTTGGCAAACTTTTATTATACTAAAAGATACATGCCTTCTAGAAAAGCCTGTCTTTATATGAAGAAGCATACTGTTCTTATTAACACCAAGCATGAAGTGATTTATTGAGCTTACCTGTTAACTCTTATCTGCTTCTGTTTGGGGAAACAAGTAATAGTCTTACATTTAAAAAAGGAAACCCTAAAGACCTCCCATGAATGAAGAAGCTGTAAAAAGTTCATAATAGTTGCAGAGAGCATACAGAAAAAATAAAATATTTAATTCCTAAACTTTAAAATATTTATCCACTATAATAAGAGCAATACAATATTTAGTCTGACTTGGAACTGCTTATGCAAACCTCATAGGGATGGAATGAAATGTACACTGTTTTTGTGTTGCATTATAATGGAAAACATAGAAGCAAGGCAGAAAATGTGTGTTTGCATTAAAGATGACTCAGTACTGTGAGCGTTAAGTGTTGCAGTAGCAGCAAGTTCTCCATGTTATATTAGCAAGGAAGGATGGCTTCTCTCACAGCTTCTGTCTGCTGTGCACCACTACAGTCAGCCAATGAGCAATTACCTATCAGTTACTAGAAGGTTTTAATAGTCTAGGCAATGTCTACACAATCTGATAGGATAGTTAACATATAGAATGGATTTCTCTCCTCCTCCTAGCAAAACATGTATTTTATTCTTTTTTTTTTTAATTTCTAGAGTAAGGTGGTTTTTAAATGTCTCCAGACTTAGTTATGAGTCGATTCTATTAGCAACTTGCTGTATCTGAGCTATAACTAATTCAGAATTTAGTGATTGTTGTTTATGAAAAAGAAGTGTCCTTTATGAAAAAAAAGCATTCTTGATACAGCATCTAGAAAGAGTGTGATACAAATGTGGTAGCCATCTTTATAGCTGATATAGATGGTATAAGTTTTATATAGTAGCAGTTTATATTCATTTGAATTTTTAACAGATATTTCTGTTGAGCTTAGCTTATTTAGCTGACCTCAACTTCCATCCTCTGGTACTATGGAAAATTTTAACCCACTGACACATTTTCTCCTATATCAATAAACCTGTTATTTACCATGAATATATAGCAATATTTAACCAAAGAAAATAAATTGTTATTTTCTCTCCTTTGGCTGCAGATTAGTACAGGGATAATCGCACTTTCTGAGAGATTGCTAATGCATTAGGGAAA